>NC_056740.1:537210707-537454870 GCF_019279795.1 Protopterus annectens
ATGGAAATGCTTCGTATTAGAGGGGGGGGGGGTGGTCAGCCCAAAAGCCTTCCTCGGATGAGTCTGTCTTTCTGGAGGCGTTCACAGGCCCATCTACCTCTTGGGTGTCCCCTCCCTCCGATCCCCTGGTGGACCTCATAACTACCAGGGCATGGAAGGAGCCGGACACTGTGGAGCCAATACCCAAGAGACCAGACAGGATTCTCAGCCCCCCTACAGACAGGACAGTTTGGAGCAAGGGTGCCCCGGTAGATGCCATGGTGGTGGCGGCTGCCACCAAGAAGGAATTAGCACAGGAGAGTTCCTCGGTATATCCTCCAGACAAGGAGTCTCGGACGATGGACCGCCTCGGAAAGTGGATGTTCGCTTCAGCGACCTTCTCTGTAAGGTCGCTGAACTATATGGCACACGTGATGCATCTCCAGCGGGACCTAATAAATGAGTACGCTGGTCACCCCCCATAGTCCATGTCGGCCGAGGACAAACGGACCTTCTCTGCTCGAATGGCCACTCTTAAGTCTATCACAAACACCTCTATGCGGCTTCTCTCCCATGCCACGGAAGGAGCGGCTAGAGCCAGCAGAGCAGGCATTGTCTTACGACGACAGGCCTGGCTCAGTCTCTGCGACTTTGCGGAACCCTTCAAGGCATCCTTCGTGAACGCCCCCTTTGACGGTTCTACGCTTTTCGGCAAAACCATCTGCGATACTCTACTCCAGAGCGAGAAGGACAGGAAGACGTTGTCTGCCGTCGGGATCCACTTCTCGGCACCTAAGAGGTCCTTCTCCAGGAACCAGAGAGGACAGAACAAGATGTGGTTCCAGAAATCCCAACAGTCCCGTTTCGCTCCGGATCCCTCGTCCTTCAGAGGGAGAGGAGGACAGGGTGGACGCCGGCCCAGAGACAGAGGGGGGGGGGCGAAGAATTTCGGGTCGAGGGAACCATTTTCCAATCGACCCACGCAGCAACCCTGAGTGGTTGCCTGACTGCTCCTCTCTGGAGGCAGTTTGGGGGCGCTTCTTGGAGCATCTAGCACATTGGGAGTCCATTACGACAGATCGCTGGGTGCTCCGGATCATATCCAGAGGTTACTCAGTTCCATTCCTAAGTTCTCCTCCCCGGTCGTGGCGCCTCCCCGATGTACCACCCAATCAGAAGGAGGTGGCAGCCTTCGAAATAAAACAGCTACTAAGAAAAAGAGCCATCCAGCACGTCCCCCCCGGTCAATCCGGATCAGGCTTTTACTCCAGGTTCTTTTTGGTGCCAAAAAAGATGGGGGACTTACGGCCAATTCTCGACCTGTCCACACTGAACCTGTCAGTTGCCAAAGAGAAGTTCCAGATGGTCACCATTCAATCCATTCTCCCACTGTTACAGGAGAAAGACTGGATGTGCTCTATAGACCTCAAGGATGCGTACTACCACGTTCTAATGGGACAGGCGATCCAGGAGGTTTCTCCGCTTTCGGCTGGGAGCCAGCCATTATCAGTTCAGGGTTCTACCCTTCGGTCTCATCGCAGCCCCCAGGGTGTTCACCAAGGTCATGGCAGTTGTAGCGGCCCACCTGAGGCTTCAGGGAATACAGGTCTTTCCTTACCTGGACGACTGGCTCCTAGCCGCCCCCACCAGGCATCTACTATGTTCAGCGAGAGACTATTTCCTACATCTCGCCCGCTATCTGGGGATCACGATCAACCACAAGAAATCCTCCCTTCAGCCTACTCAGATCTTGGATTTTATAGGGGCCAGGATAGACACAATTCAGTCCAAAGTTTTTCTGACTTCGGACAGACTCCGCAATCTAAACCTCCACGATGTTCTTCGTTCCCCATTGCTGCAGTCCTTACTATTGGGTAGTCCGCTGTCCAGTCGGCCCGAATACCAGAGTATATGGCTGACGTCGGTCAGGGCGCATTAGACTGACGTCAGTACGTCAGGGTACTAATGCGCATGACCGACGTCATATCCTCAGTCTTTTTTGCCGCATGGTTCGATGCAGAAGCAGTTTTGCGAGTGCAGGTTGGCGTTCTGAAATATTTCCGGAGCCGGAGTTTCAGACCGAATCAGAGTTGGCTAAGTACCCGTAGAACATTTTGTTTTTCTGGCCTGAGTATTTAACCGGATGTCAGAAAAAGTGAATAACTGTATTTCTTGTGGGAAACAGATACCTCATAGGGATTACCATACCTTGTGTATACCTTGTTTAGGGCCTGAGCACGACGTTGTTGGATGCCGCTCTTGTGCTAGGTTTAACAAACGCACTATTAAGAGACGGTTAGACTGTGCTAGGTTAGTGTTTGGGAAGCGTTGCAATTATAAAATGCCGTCGGATGTTCCGGCCCGCTTCCCAAGAAGCGCAAGGACAAAACAGCGAAGCCTAGGGTTGATGAACCGGCAGTCCCGGACGTCGGTTCTTTAGAAGGCTCAGTGGAGCCAGAGGTTTTGCCAGGAGTTTCTATGGAGTCTCAGGCAGAAACTTTACTGTTACAGGATGTGCCTTCTCAGGAGGTAGGCCAGGCTGAGGGGCTTCGCAGGTAACTGTTCTTCCCTCTCTTCCCAAGGTAGTTAGAGCCTCTCCTTCTGTTGCCAAAACTTCTTTGAGAGGTAGGCCAAGTTCAGCTTCAGTGGGGGCTTCTCCTAGCATTTCCGGTTCTGTACCTAAGAAACATATGCTTAAAATGGCAGAAGATTTGATTACTATGATTAGAGGTTCTATGCCCCCTCCTGATAAGAGGCCCAGGGTGGAACCGAGTTTGATAGTTTTGAACAGTGTTCAGAGGCTTCTGAGTCTTCTGTGGAAGATTTGCAGGAGTATCCTCCTTATTCTGATTCTGATGTGGATGATTCCACTCCTACAGCTTCTCCTCCTGAGGATTTCTCATTTTCAGAGACTCTGCATTCCATGAGGGAGCACTTTAAATGGGAAGGCCAGGATTACTCTGATTCCAGGAAAAGGCTTAGGGAATTCTTGTTTTACCCCAGCATAGGCCCTTAGCTATACCTCCTGTGTTGAATGTGGTGGAAGATGTTTTTGCAGAGGCTTCCCTGAACCCTGACTCTTTGCCTCCTGCTCCTGTTAAACCCGATAGGTACTATAGGGTGCCTGAAGCTCATAAGTATTTGTTTAAGAGTCCTAGGGCGGACCCAGAAACTGTTTCTCAAGGGCCTAAAGGTGTTAAGGCCTCTGTGGTTAAAAATCCTGTTCCCACTGATAAAGAGGCAAGGGCTTTGGATAGGTGGGGAAAGAAAGTGTATACTTCTTCCACTCTAGCCATGAGAGCGTTGAATTGTCAGTTTCACATGCTAAAATATCAAAATTATCTCCTTTCACAATTGAAATCTAAGGTGGATGCTTTGGCGGAAGGTATTGAGTGTAAAGAGTTGCTGGATTTGGTTCATGTGTCTGAACAAGTGGGTAAGCATTCTTTGCAATGCGGTTTTGATGCTGTACAGGCCTCCTCGAGGGTGGCTGCCACTAGTTCTGTTCTTCGCAGGCATGCCTGGTTGAGGGATCAGAATTTAGCTGAGCATGTTAAGACAAGGATTTTGGATGCTCCTTTACAGTCTGATGTGTTGTTTGGTTCGCCTGTGGAAGCAGTTTTAAAGAAAATGGAGGACAAAGCTAAGTCTATGCAAACTGTTAAAGATTTTTTGCAGGTGCAGCCACCGAAGTTTAGTAGAAATTGGCCTGCTAAGGGGTGGACATACCCTGCTTATGATTCCCAGTCTAGGGGTAGGTCTAGACGTGGTAGGGGCAGAGCTCAAGGTTCTTTTAGGCCTAGAACAGGGAGTTCACCTGCTCAGACTTCTGGTGAGGGCAGGGGTCAGTCCTTTCGTAAACAGACCCAATGACCTGCCTTTTCAGCTGCCAGTAGATTCTCGTCTGGTAGCTCCTTTGGGAGGAAGACTGTCTCTTTTCAAAGAAAATTGGGATTTAATTACTCAAGACAGATGGGTGTTGGATATCATTCACCACGGTTACAGGTTTTATTTCCATACAATGCCTCCTTTCAAAGGCATGCCAGACGTTCCTCCTCCACAAAGAAAAGAGGCTCACAAGCAAATTTCTCAGTTACTCCAGATGCGGGCCATTCAGCCAGTTCCTGTATCAGAAAGGGGCCTAGGATTTTATTCTCGCCTGTTCCTAGTACCAAAGAAGGGGAACACGTGGAGACCAATTTTGGATTTATCTCTCCTCAACACTTATCTGGACATTCCCAAGTTCAAGATGTTGACGTTACAACAGCTTTTACCTCTGCTGGGCAAAGATCACTGGATGGTAACTTTAGATCTCAAGGAAGCTTACCTTCATGTGCCTATAAGGCTAAGTTGCAGGAAGTATCTGCGTTTCGAGCTGGAAATTCTCATTATCAGTTCTCTGCATTGCCCTTTGGCTTATCTACTGCCCAGAGTATTCACAAAGGTTCTGGCTCCAGTGATAGCTTACTTCAGGCTACAAGGAATTCAAATCTATCCTTACTTGGACGACTGCCTGATTCTGGCTCAAGAAAAGGAAGACCTTCTACAGCATCTGGAATATGTTATAGCAGTGCTAAGATGCCTAGGGTATTCTGTGAACGAAATAAAGTCCAGTCTAGTACCCTCTCAAGACATGTGCTTTCTGGGTGTGAGACTGAATACAGCAGCCCAGATGGCCTTTTAACCCCGGACAAACAAAAGAGTCTATCACTTTACTTCCATCAACTATCTCATCAGTCCGTGCTGACTGCAAGGACAGTCCTTCAAGCATTAGGGTTCATGGCATCTTGTATTCTGGTGCTTCCCAATGCCAAACTGCATATGAGGAAGCTACAATGGTATCTCAAAATGTATGGACACAGCACTGCCAGGATTTGGACACTGTCATTCAAATAATACCTTGCCTTCAAAAAGAATTTTTGTGGTGGGCTCAGGAATGTCACCTAAACAAGGGACTCTCTGTGACCCGCCAGAGGCGAGTCAGATTTTAACGACAGATGCCTCGGACATTGCTTGGGGAGCTCATCTAAATGGAAAGTGGATACAAGACAAGTGGCCTGCCAGACTACAGCATCTACATATCAACATGAAGGAGATGTTAGCAGTCCAGTTTGCATTAATGGCTTTCAAGGAGTTACTTCTTCCAGGGCAGGTGTTGATTCTAACAGACAACACAACTGTCATGTGGTACATCAACAAGCAAGGGGAACACATTCTTATCCTCTATGCAGGCAAGCAATGATTTTATGGGAGACTGCGCTAAGCTTGCAACTAACTCTTCAGGCAAGGTTTCTGCCGAGCACAGAACTCCTTAGCAGATGTGTTAAGCAGACAAATCATGGATCCCCACGAGTGGAAACTGGATCTTCATGTATTTCAGAAATTGACAGTGTCATGGGGAACTCCAGACATAGATCTGTTCGCTTCTCCACTAAACCACCAGCTGCCAAAGTATTGCACAAAGGGGTTTCATCACACAGCTTGGAAAGTGGATGCTCTGTCTTTCAGTTGGAAAAACCTTCATGTGTATGCCTTTCCACCTCTGCCTCTTCTTCCAAAGGTACTATTAAAGGTCAGACAAGACAGGCCAAGGATGATTTTGATAGCTCCAGATTGGCCTCGGCAACACTGGTACCCACTACTACGGAGTCTGGCAAAGAAGCCTCCATGGCCTTTACCTCTGATTCCTCATCTGTTATCTCAGAAGGACGGTCATCTGCTCAATGTCAAGCTTCACTCTCTTCATCTAACAGCCTGGCATATTCTGTGTTGAAACACAGCAGGTCTCAACTTCCTCAACAAGTTTTAAATGTGATTATGGAAGCTAGAAGACCTAGTACAAGGAAAGTGTACGCAGAAAAATGGAAGAGATTTTTATTTTGGAGTACAGCAAAGAATTTGGAGATTTCTGAGCCTAATTTGAGTGTGGCTCTTCAATATCTTACTGAGTTATTGGACAAAGGTTTGTCCTTCTCTTCCATTAAGATTCATGCTGCAGCAATTTCAGCTCACTATGATTGTGACCCACCATTGTTTTCGCATCCTTTGTTCAAGCAGTTTCTTAGAGGGGCAAAGAATATAAGACCCCACGTAGAGCTCCTACTCCTGCTTGGGATCTCAATTTTGTGTTGGAAAAACTTACTCTACAACCTTTTGAGCCTCGGCTACTGCTGAATTGAAATATTTGTCCTGGAAGACTGCTTTTCTGTTGGCTATTACTTCTGCAAGAAGGGTGTCTGAGTTGCAGGCCCTTATGGCAGTAGAGCCCTTTTTGATTTTCCATAAGGATAGGGTATCATTACGTACTAATCCTTCCTTTATGCCTAAGGTGGTTTCTAGTGTGGCTTTAAACCAAACTATTCATTTGCCTACTTTTTATGCAGACCCCCAAAATAAAGGGGAAAAGATTTTGCGCACTTTAGATGTACACAGGCAATTGCGTTATTATTTAAGCAGGACTAAGGATTTTAGGCAGTCTCAGCAGTTGTTTGTTTCTTTTGCTTTGAGTTCAGGGCAAGCCTGTGTCAAAACAAACTATTTCTAGGTGGATTGGCTTTTGCATTGCATTTTGTTATTCCCATCATGGCAAGGAGATTCCAGCTGGGATTAGGCCTCATTCCACTAGGGCTACTGCCACTTCAACAGCATTTCTAAGGGGGGTGGCAACTAAGGATATTTTGGAAGCAGCTACTTGGAGTTCAGTGCATACTTTCTCTAAGCATTATCACCTTCCTATCTACTCTAAGTCTAGGGCTGGTTTTGCCACAGCTGTTTTGCAAGGCATGTTGTCAGCTCCTGCTTCTTTATGATTTGCCAGCCTCCCTTACCTCTGCTTTGGGATTCTACCCAATAGTAAGACTGCAGCAATGGGGAACGAAGAACATAGTACAGTTTTGTACCTACCATAAATGTAGATGTTCGAGGATCCCCATTGCTGCAGTCCAATTTACCCTCCCTCCTTCCCCTCTGTGTTTAGGGGTGGTTGTGTAGGTGAGGTTACATGCTGATATTTTTGTATATATTCTTGTATATATTGTACATATTTTTGGTGCAGGTATTTTGGGCCTTGTCTTTTTAGGGTCTTCTGACATCTGGGGCAAGAAAAGACTGAGGATATGACGTCGGTCATGCGCATTAGTACCCTGACGTACTGACGTCAGTCTAATGCGCCCTGACCGACGTCAGCCATATACTCTGGTATTCGGGCCGACTGGACAGCGGACTACCCAATAGTAAGGACTGCAGCAATGGGGATCCTCGAACATCTACATTTATGGTAGGTACAAAACTGTACTTTTTGGCTCTTCTTCAGTCCTCTGCCCCTCCAGCGGAGTTAGTCCTGAGGGCTCTGGGGGTCCATGGCAGCAGCCGTCAACCTGTCACCCCTCGCGCGTCTGAATATGAGGATTCTCCAATGGACCTTACAGGTCCAGATGTTCATCGTGCATACAGCTGCAGTAATCACAGATGGGTTCTCTGCCGTCAGGCGGTCCCTCGGTCGGCCGAATTCCAAAGTCTTGGTCTGGCGTCGGTTGTTGTCGCTTTCTCTCCTGACGTCAGCGAGGCCGGAGTATATAAGACACAGCCGACGCCATGTTCTTCAGTCTTTTTTGCCGCGCAGTGCCCGAAGCAGAAGCAGTTCGCAAGTGCCGGTCAGCCAGCTCCTGAATTATGGAAATATTGGAAACTGAAGTCTTCATTAAAGCTAAGTACCCCGTTGGGGAAACTTTTCTTGCCTCAGACTGATGTCAGAAAAAGTTAATAACTGTATTTCTTGTGGGAAGCAAATACCGCATAAGGATTTCCATTCCCTCTGCATACCTTGTTTAGGCCCAGACCACGATGTCTCGGGCTGTCGCTTTTGCGCTACTTTCAATAAACGCCCAACACTATTTTGGTAAAGCCATTCGTCGGATACTCCGACTACCGTTTTGTCCAAAAAAACACAAGGACCGACACGCGAGGCCCGCGGTCCCCGCCAACACCACGCCAAAACAGGCTACACGTGGTCCGGTTCTCAGCGAGACGCCTTTGCAGTCCCTGACTACCGACGACACTCCTTTGGCGGTGTCCTCTGTACCCGAGACCGCTGGTACCTCGGCCCTTTCCCAGACTACAACCACCGAAGCCTTTGCTAATGTTGAGCCTACTAATGTGGACAGATCCACTTCCACCCATGGTGTCTTTAGACCCTCATCTTCTTTTTCTATTAAGGCCTTTACTAAATCCAAAGCAGCCAGGCATCCCAAGAGGCCTGTTGCACAGGGCCCATCTCCAGGCCCCATGCCTAAAAAACAGATGCTTAAAATGGCTGAGGATTTAATTACTCTTATCAGGGGTTCGCAACCCCCTCCAGACAAGAGACCCAGAGTGGAGGAAGATTCTCCCTCTTCTGATCAGGGGTCCATTTTATCAGAACATTCTGATGGAGAGGAACACTCCTACTCCCCTTTTGAGGATTCGGATGCAGAGCAGTCCATTCCTTCTGTATCTCTCCTGAGGATTTTTCCTTTGGGGAAACCTTGCACACGTTGAGGGAACACTTCCATTGGGAAGGCCAAGACTTTTCAGATTCCAAGAAAAGACTTAGGGAATTTCTTTTGTTACCTCAACACAGACCTCTGGTGATACCTCCTGTTTTGGACATACTTGATGATGTTTATTCGGAGGCTTGCCTTAACCCAGATTCTCTGCCTCCTGCACCAGTCAAACCTGATAGGTACTACAGAGTACCTAACTCTCACCAATTTCTTTTTAAAAGCCATAATGCTGACCCTGAAACCATTTCTCAAGGCCCCAAGGGATTGAAGGCATCCACTGCCAAGAATCCACTTCCTGCAGAAAGAGAGTCAAGATCTTTAGAAAGGTGGGGGAAAAAGGCATATACCTCGGCCACCCTAGCCATGAGGGCCTTAAATTGTCAGTTTCATATGCTTAAATATCAACAGTTCCTGTTATCACAATTAAGGAATAAAATGTCTCAACCTGAACAACCAGATTTGAAGGAGTTACAGGATATGATGCATAGTGCAGAGCAAGTGGGTAAACACACCTTACAATGTGGTTATGATGCCCTAGAGGTCTCAAGTAGAGCGGCTGCTACAGGATCAGTCATTCGCAGACATGCCTGGCTTAGGGAACAAAACTTGCCTGATCATGTGAAAGCTAAGCTTCTAGATGCTCCTTTACATAAGGATGTGCTGTTTGGTACTAATGCTGAGGAGATATTACGGAAAATGGAAGAAAAAGCCAAATCTATGCAAACTGTCAAAGCTTTTTTACAGGTCCAACCACCACGTTTTAGCAGAAATTGGCCTTCAAAAAACTGGTCCTTTCCAGCCACTGACAAGCCCCAAAGAGGTAGATACAGACGCACAAGGGGCAGAGGACAATCACAAGGATCATATAGAGGCCGACAATGGCAAACTCCAGCACCAAGAGGTGGCAAAGACAGAGCACAACAATACAGGAAACAAACCCAATGACTCCCTCATTTCCATGCCAAGCATGTCTCAGCTGGCAGCACCTTTGTGAGGAAAGCTAGCATTATTTGCAAGAAATTGGCATATTGTCACAACAGACAAACGGATCCTGGACATTATAAACAGAGGCTACAAATTTCAATTCCACACTCTTCCAAACATGACAGGCATGCCAAACCTGCCACACAATCAAAGGGCAGAGGCACAACTACAAATTTCAAAGCTCATAAGAATGAGAGCTATTCAAGAGGTACCTACTCACGAACAAGGTCAAGGTTTTTATTCAAGACTTTTTCTGGTACCAAGGAAAGGAAAAGACTGGAGACCCATTTTGGACTTATCCATCCTAAACACATTTTTACTCGTACCAAAATTCAAGATGCTCACATTACAGCAGCTTCTTCCCATGCTGGGCAAGGAGTTTTGGCTGGTAACATTGGACCTCAAGGTGGCATACCTGCATGTCCCAATCAGACAAAGCTGCAGAACATACCTCAGTTTTCTTGCAGGTTCAATCCACTATCAATTCTCTGCATTGCCCTTTGGCTTATCTACTGCACCCAGAGTATTCACAAAGTGCCTGGCATCAGTGATTGCCTATTGCAGACTTCAAGGGATACAAATTTACCCTTATTTGGACGACTGCCTGTCAAGCAAACACAGGCCTCCCATTCTGCAAGCCTCAAGCAAAGCATGTCATCACAACAGACGCCTCAGATTACGCCTGGGGGGGGGCGCACATGACGGACAGGTGCATTCAGGGCAAATGGTCCCAAAAGGAAAAGTACCTTCACATCAATCAGAAAGAAATGCTAGCAGTAATAAATGCAATTACAGCTTTCAAGGACTTCCTACATCCAGGACAATTACTGATACGAACAGACAACACCACAGTAATGTGGTACATAAACAAACAAGGAGGAACACATTCATACCCCTTGTGCATACTAGCCATGACTCTTTGGAACTTGGCTCTGGAATGGCAAATCGAACTTCAAGCACAGTACTTGCCAGGATTGGAAAACACGCTGGCAGACAATCTAAGCAGAAATATGACAGATCCACACGGATGGAAGTTACATCCTCAGGTGTTTACAGAGATAATCCAAGCGTGGGGGAGGCCAGACATAGATCTTTTTGCCTCCCACGGGAACCATCAATTGGAAAAGTTTTGTTCGAGGACTTTTCATCCAAAGGCCTGGAGAGTGGACGCCCTTTCATTCAGTTGGACAGGATGGACAGTTTACGCATTCCCACCTCTGCCTCTTCTGCCCAAGGTGCTTTTGAAAGCAAGAGCAGACAGACCAAAGATGATACTGATTGCTCCAGATTGGCCAAGGCAACACTGGTACCCACTCCTGAGGAGCCTAACACATACTCCTCCCTGGTCACTGCCTCTAATGCCTCTTCTGCTGACTCAGCACAGCTACAAAACTCTTCACAGTCAGCTGAAAACACTCAATCTCGCTGCATGGAAAATTCCTTAACACCACAACAGACCCTACTCTCCAAGGAGGTGCAGGATGTCATTTTGGAGGCCAGAAGGCCATCTACTAGAAAAGCTTACTCCGCAAAATGGAAGCGGTTTTGCTCTTGGAATGAGAAAAAAGGCCAGGACCCTAGAAAACTGAACTTGCCTCAGGTATTACAGTACCTAACAGAGCTGCTGAACAGTGGACTATCATTTTCTTCCATAAAAATCCATGCCTCAGCCATTTCTGCAGAATTCAACACGGATCCTCCTTTATTTTCTCACCCACTCTTACGACAGTTCCTCAGAGGGGCTAAGAATATAAGACCACCAAGGAAACAACCAATACCAGCCTGGGATCTTAATTACATACTAGAAAAATTAACATTGCCCCCTTTTGAACCAGCTGCCTTAACAGATTTGCAATATTTGTCCTGGAAAACAGCCTTCCTTCTGGCTATCACTTCAGCTCGTAGGGTCTCGGAACTACAGGCCCTCATGGCAGTGCAGCCCTTTCTCATTTTCCATCAGGACAGGGTTTCCCTTCGTACCAACCCGTCATTTATGCCTAAAGTGGTATCCAGGGTAGCTTTAAATCAAGCCATACACCTACCTACCTTTTACCCCAATCCTCAAAACAAAGGGGAAAGGCTGCTACACTCTTTAGACATCCATAGGCAGCTACGTTATTATTTGGACAGAACAAAGTCCTTCAGGAAATCAGAACAACTCTGTGTCCTATGCTGTAGGGGCTCAAGGGAAGCCAGTTACCAAGCAGACTATTTCAAAGTGGATAGGCCACTGCATACAGTTTTGTTATTCCTATCATGGGAAATCTGTTCCTACAGGTATCAGATCACACTCCACCAGGGCCACAGCTACCTCTACAGCCTTCCTCAGAGGAGTTCCTACCAAAGATATTTTGGAAGCAGCCACTTGGAGTTCTGTACATACCTTCACAAAACACTACCACCTGCCTTTATATTCCAGATCTAGAGCAGGCTTTGCCACTTCTGTGTTGCAGGGCATTTTGGATTATATTGCATTGCTTGTATATACATAGAAACATTATTTATGTATTGCCTTCCTTCTGGGGGCACCTGACATCTGGGGCAAGAAAGACTGAAGAACATGGCGTCGGCTGTGTCTTATATACTCCGGCCTCGCTGTCGTCAGGAGAGAAAGCGACAACAACTGACGCCGGACCAAGACTTTGGAATTCGGCCGACCGAGGGACCGCCTGACGGCAGAGAACCCATCTGTGATTACTGCAGCTGTATTAGCACTCGAACATCTGCATTTATGGTAGGTATAAAACTGTACTTTGTCCATTCTACTACATCCCTTGTTGGCCCCTATTCCTCTCAGCAGGGTTTGCAGGGAATCTCTACTTTGGTGGCTCCTTTCCAAGCACCTCCTGGAAGGGCGCCCCTTCTCCATGTCCCCCCCCCCCCCAAGTCACAGTGACTACGGACGCGTCTCACCTCGGGTGGGGCATTGCATGGGCAGAACCGTCCAAGGCACGTAAACTCACACACAGACCCTTTTGCATATCAATGTCCTGGGGATGAGGGTGGTGCTTCTAGCGTTGCAGGCTCTCCATGCCCTTCTTCCTCTAGGGACTATTGCAATTCAGACAGACAACATGTCAGTGGTCTGGTACATCAACAAGCAAGGGGGAGCCAGATCTTATCCACTTTGCCGAGAGGCCATGTGAGTGTGGGAATGGGCGATATCCACCAACCGCTTTCTCATAGCAATGCACATACCGGGTCGGTCAAACATTCTAGCGGACAAGCTGAGTCTAACTATCCTCTCACCCTACGAGTGGTCTCTGAACCCCTTAGTAGCGAAACAGATCTTCCTCAGATGGGGTCAACCTTGCTGCAATCTCTTCGCGTCGCCTTCGAACGCAAAGTGCAGTGAGTTTTTCGCTCTGATTCCCCCACCAGGGGAAAACCCCAGGGACGCTCTGGTTCATGCTTGGCCATCCGATCTTCTTTATGCTTATCCTCCTCTTCCATTGATGACAAAATTCTTGCAGAAAGCTCGAATGTTTGGGGAGCAGAGTTATCCTCATAGCCCCATTCTGGCCTTATCAAACCTGGTTCCCATGCCTACGGTCTCATCTAGTGCATCCTCCCTGGATCTTAGATCCCCTTCCGGATCTGATTTCTCACCCCTTGGGATTGAGGACCCCCTACCTGGGCAACCTTAAACTCTCTGCCTGGTTGATCCAGTTCCGTTAATGGCTAGGGCTCCCGGTATCTCATCCTCAGTTAAAGCTATCCTGGTGGCCGCTCATAAGCCTTCTACTAGGAAAATCAACAAGAGTAAATGGAAACGTTTTTCTATCTGGGTGGAGCATAGGAATTTGGATCCTTTTACAGCTCCTATTCCAGCCGTCCTGGATTTTTTGTCCCAAATCTTTCATCAGGGGGCTAGTTCTTCAACTGTTAAAGTTCAACTGGCAGCAATTTCCCACTTTCACATTGGAAACAAATGTGGGCCCTTATCGTCCTCTAAGATCTGCAAGACCTTCCTGAAAGGTACCTTTCTTTTGAAACCCCCTGTTAAGGAAGCAGTTCCTCCATGGGATTTAACCCTAGTTCTCCAAGCTCAGACTGGCCCCCCTTTTGAGCCCACTTCGGTCGACTTGAAGTATGTATCTTGGAAAACTGCCTTCCTGATTGCTATTACCTCCGCTAGAAGGATATCGGAGCTTCAGGCTCTTTGCAGTAAGCCCCCATACATAATTTTTCATAAAGACAGAGTTTCCCTCAGGACTAAACCTTCCTTTCTGCCTAAAGTGGCTTCCGAAGCCAACATCAACCAGTCCATCAACCTGCCTGTCTTCTTTCCTAATTTTCACAACAAAGGAGAGTATAGACTCCATTGCTTGGATGTACATAGACAGTTACGATTTTACTTACACAGAACGGCTGCTTTTCGAAAATCGGAACAGCTCTTTGTCTCATTTGCAAGTCCTGTTTGGGCAAACCAGTGACAAAGATAACCTTAGCTAGGTGGATTTCCCAATGCATTCTTCTCGCATACAGAAGCTCTGGTCGACCTGAGCCCGTGAGGGTTCGGGCACATTCTACCCGTTCTGTGGCTACTTCGGCGGCCTTCGGGTCAAGGGTCCCGTTGGATGACATTTGTTCAGCAGCTACTTGGGCTTCTTCTCATACTTTCATTACACATTATAAATTGGATCTGATTTCCAGAGGAAGAACATCCTTTGGCTCTGCAGTGCTCCGGAATATCCTGCCATAAGGACCTCCCAAGTTGTTGGTAGCTGGGGACTCTGTCCCACAGGTTGCTGATCAAATGAAGTTAACTACTTCATATAAAGAAGTTATGTACTCACTGTAACTTTCCATCTGAGTAGGTAACTTCATTTGTCAGCAACCAACCCTCTCCTTGAAGGATCATTGTTTTCACTTCCCAGATGACATCAGGTTAGGATGTTCAGGTAGTTTTTTCCTTGTATTATAGTAGTATTCTGTGATACTATGGCAAACTCGATCTGAGGGCTAGAGGGAGGTAGCAGAGCATTATGGGTAGGGAGAGGAGCTTGGAGCTCGGATCTTTTGCTAGGAAAGCTGCCGGCTTGGTTCTGAATCGGATCCGATATCCACAGGTTGCTGACAATTGAAGTTACCTACTCAGATGGAAAGTTATGGTGAGTACATAACTTCTTTTTCAGTTTTCATTAATTTTTTAAACATTTTTAATGTTCTGCTTTGTGTTGCAATATTTGTATTTAACTCTTATTCGAGACTGCGTTGTGACTGAAAAGAGCCTTTGGTTTGGTCTGCCTGCCTGCTTAACAAACAAATGTAAATAAATAAAATGATAGAAGTTGAAATACCACCAGCTGACGTTCTTCAGGAATTGCTAATGACAACTTGGTGTATTTTTGTTTGGAGATTATTTGCAATGTTGCTTGTACCCAAAGCTGCATCATAGTAAATTGTTGCAGAAACAATTTTATGAAGCATTCACAGCACTTTGGATCAAGGGATCATAGGAAGTTACTAGGCTAATGGCCCTGGGATCCTTAAAGCCTAGCCAAGAGTTTATCCCCAGAAATAAACCTTGGTCAGCACCTGTCGCCCTGGTCACTGAGGGATACAGGTGGAACCCCCTGGACGAATTTGTGGTTTCCCATCCCTTCATCAAGGTAGCGCTTGAAGAGTGTCAGCGAGGTGCTCTTTTTGACTTGTATGGGAAGTCTGTTCCAGAGCCAGAGCAGCCTCTGGGAGCAAACCTCTCTCTTCAGGTTTTGTTAATGTTGCATATTAGGTTCAGGCCTTTTGAGCGGGTAGTGCATGAGGAGTTAGACTTAGAGATATGGAGCATGTCTAGTAGGACAGGGTCTGAGATTGCCTTGTAGGCAAGACACAGATTACCCCTGAGCAATCTGTACGTCACCAAGTAGAGTGATAGTGATTTGAGCCTATCTGCATAGGACAGGTGTTGGAGGCCATGGATTCTCTGTGAGGTATTTCAGTGGCCTTTCCATTTGGTGCAGGTGTTTGGAGAGGTACATCCCAAACGTGGCGTTATACTCATATTACTGGTCTAATGAGGGAGTAGTACAGAGAGATAATAACCTTCTTTGTTCTGGATGCAATCTCTTTACTTATGAGATTAACCAAGTAAGAAGCTTTTCTGACAACTGCCGCTACATGATGGTCGAATGTGAGGTTACCCACCTGAGTGCCCAGGTTTTTCACCACAGGTTGTGTGCTTAGGGGGTTGCCGTTGATGTGGTAATCAGTAGGGGTTGTGTTTTTGTCAAATTGTATGATGATACATTTTTTTTTTTTGCATTTAGCTTGAGGCCATGATTTTGGTACCAGTCATTAGTCGCTGTGAGGCCCACTTGTAGTATATTCACATTGTTTCAGGCGTCCATGACAGCACCCAACTTGGTCACTGGCAAACTTGGTCATCCACAGGCCTTTTGCCTTTGCCTGTACCTCCAAGAAATAGATGCCAAACAGTAGGGGTCCCAGGACAGATACTTGGGGAACTCCACTAGTGACAGGTCTGCTATCTGACGTGGAGGTGCCTGTTTTGACTTTGGGGGTCCTGTTGGTGAGCCATTTGGCCACCCACCTGATGAGATCGGGATTTACACCAAGTTGTGTTACATTTTCGATGATGCTCAAATGAGAGATTGTGTCAAAAGCTTTGGCTAAGTCAAGGTAAGCTGTATGTACGGACTTTCCCTCATCCAGGGCCTTGGTGACAGTCTCAAAGAAGTCAACCAGGTTCAACAGGCAAGATCTGCCCTTGATGAATCTGGTCATTCTTCTGGTTTTAACATTTAGAAAGGAACTCTTTTATTTAAGCAAAAGTGAAAAAAAATAGAGACGATTGTGAAAGGAAACAAAGACCAGACTGATGGGAGTCTGAAATTAAGAATGCCTAGTGGAGTTAAATTCTAACTTTAATAAAAAATGTTGATACTTGTTATCTACCTTATCCTGGATACAGCATAGGTAGACTCAGTAAAATGTACGGTAATACAGCTTTCTGTTATGTTTTAGATTGCTGTCTTTTAGTTTTAACTTAGTATTTTAATGATGCTCTTCGTGCGTTTTGTGGATATAATTTTTACCTCCCATTTATTAATTGGTTTCAGTTGTAATTCTCCAGCTGAGGTAATTTCAGTTTATTTTCATTTACTAGTGTAGTGCACTGATGACACTGACCATTTGCAGTCTCATCCTGGGAATACAAAGAAAGTCAAAATTAACATTTGTTTACCAGGTTAGTGCAGTGATCTCAGTGGACCATTTGCAGGCTCAGCCTGGGTAAATAGTCACATTAGAAGTAATAAAAAAAAAATAGTATTTACAGTTATAGAGATATGCTAAAAACATTTTTGTGTGTGTGCATTTTTGTGTGTGTGTGTGTGTGTGTGTGTATATATATATATATATATATATATATATATATGTGTGTGTGTGGTTTACTATTAGAATGTCGAAGCGAACTCTGTCAACTGTACTGTTGTCGAATATGGAAGTTCGAAAATGGTAATATCGAAGACCAAAAACCAACCTAGGAACGGGTTTTAACATGGGTCGAGATAAGGGAGAGGTTTGTAGTTCGGAATAACACTGAACACCTATCTCGACCCACGTTAAAACTGTTCCTAGGTTGGTTTTTGGTCTTCGATATTACCGTTTTCGAACTTCCATGTTCAACAACAGTAGAGTCGACTGAGTTCGCTTCGACATTCTAATAGTAGACCATATATTTCATATATATATATATATATATATATATATATATATATATATATATATATATATATATGTATTTATAGGTGCAAGAATACTCCACAACATTTAGTTCAAGAATCAGTTTAAACTGGGAAAATGTTTTAGTTGATAATGGTAATAAGTAGGTAACATTGTAATGGACAATCCAATGCTGTCTGCTCCGTCTGGCTTCTGTCTGTGGGACTTTTTCCAACGTCTAGTCCATTTGGCTCTGCCTCCCTTACCCGTAACTCCCAGCTTCTCCTCCTTCTCATTAGATCTTGTTTGCTGCCATTTTGGTTTGCAGCTCAGTCTTGGCTCTGTTCAGCGTTCTCCAGATGTTCATCGTGCATACAGCTGCAGTCATAACAGATGGGTTTTCCTGCCGTCAGGCGGGTCCTCGGTCGGCCGAATTCCAAAGTCTAGGTCCGGCGTCGGTTGTTGTCGCTTCCTCCCTGACGTCAGTGCGACAGGGGTACAAAAGAACCAGCCGACGCCATTTTCTTCAGTCTTTCTTGCCGCGCGGTGCCCGAAGCAGAAGCAGTTCGCAAGTGCCGGTCGGCCAGCTCCTGAGATTACGAATATTTTTCAACTGAAGTCTTCTTGAAAGCTAAGTACCCCGTTGGGGAAACTTTTCTTGCCTCAGACCGATGTCAGACAAAGTTAATAATTGTATTCAATGTGGGAAGCAAATACCGCATAAGGATTTTCATTCCCTCTGCATTCCTTGCTTAGGCCCAGACCACGACGTCTCGGCCTGTAGTTTTTGTGCTACATTCAACAGACGCACTATTAAGCGTCGGGCGGAGTTCGCCCAACACTATTTTGGCAAAAAATTTAATTACATTATATCGTCGAATACTCCGACTCCAGTTTTGAGTAAAAGACGCAAAGATAAGGACGGACATACAAGGTCCGCGGCTTCTACCGACACCACGCCAAAGCCGACTACAGGTGGTCCGGTTCTCAGTGAGGCGCCTACGCAGCCCCTGACTACCGACGACACTTCATTGGCAGTGTCTACTGTGCCCGAGGTCGCAGGCTCTTCGGCCCACACCCTGACTACAGATACCGAAGCCACTCTTGGCGGTGAAACTCAGAGTTTAGACAGGTCTGCCACCTCTCAAGGTGTCTTCAGGCCTTCCTCTTCTTTTTCCATCAAGGCTTTCACTAAGTCTAAAGCAGCCATGCATACTAAAAGACAAGCTCCACAGGGCCCTTCTCAAGGCCCCATGCCTAAAAAGCAGATGCTCAAAATGGCTGAGGATTTGATTACTCTTATCAGGGGTTCTCAACCCCCCCCCCCGGACAAAAGCCCCAGAGTGGAGGAAGAATTCCCCTCCGCGGACCAGGCCTCCATTATTTCAGAACATTCTGATGACCAGGAACATTCATAATCCCCTTTTGAAGATTCTGATGCAGAGGAGTCCATTCCCTCTGTCTCCCCCCCCCTGAGGATTACTCTTTTGGGGAACCTTGTATACCTTGAGGGAACACTTCCACTGGGAAGGCCAAGAGTACTCAGACTCCAAGAAAAGGCTTAGGGATTTTCTCTTGCTCCCTCAACACAGGCCTCTGGCTATACCTCCTGTCTTAGATATTCTAGATGATGTGTATTCGGAGGCCTGCCTTAACCCAGACTCTTTACCTCCAGCCCCTGTCAAGCCTGAGAGGTATTACCGGGTTCCTGACTCACACCAATTCCTATACAAAAGCCATGCGGCTGACCCAGAAACTATCTCACAGGGCCCCAAGGGAATTAAGGCCTCCACTGCTAAAAATCCATTACCTTCAGAGAGAGATTCCAGAGCTTTAGAAAGGTGGGGGAATAAGGTATACACCTCGGCCACCTTAACCATGAGGGCATTAAACTGTCAGTTCCATATGTTAAAGTACCAACAGTTTTTGTTATCACAGTTGAGAAGCAAAATGTCACAACCTGAACAACCAGACTTGAAGGAGTTGCAGGATTTGATACATAGTGCAGAACAAGTGGGTAAACATACCTTGCAATGTGGTTTTGATGCTTTAGAGGCCTCATGTAGAGCTGCTGTTACTGGATCAGTCATACGTAGACATGCCTGGCTCAAAGAGCAAACCTTACCAGATCATGTCAAAGCTAAATTACTAGATGCCCCTCTGAAAAAGATGTATTGTTTGGTGTTAAAGCTGAGGAGGTATTAAAGAAAATGGAGGAAAGGGCAAAATCAATGCAAACAGTGAAAGATTTCCTACAGGTACAACCTCCACGTTTCAGTAGAAATTGGCCTTCCAAAAATTGGTCCTTTCCAGCCACGGACAGACCCCAAAGAGGTAGATACAGGCGCCCGAGGGGCAGAGGGCAATCTCAAGGATCGTTTAGAGGCAGACAATGGCAAGCACCTACACAAAGAGGTCGTGAGGATAGTTCACAGCCATTCAGAAAGCAGTCCCAATGACTTTCCCTTTTGCATGCCAAGCAAGGCTCAAATGGCAGCACCTTTAGGTGGAAAACTGGCATTATTTTTGAAAAATTGGCATATTGTCACAAAAGACAAATGGATCCTGTACATTATAGACAGAGGCTACAGATTCCACTTTCACTCCCTTCCAAAAATGAGAGGCATGCCAAACCTGCCACACAATCAAAGGGCAGAGGCACAAAAACAAATTTCAGATCTCATGGACATGAAAGCTATTCTTGCCCCAGATGTCAGGTGCCCCCAGAAGGAAGGCAAAACATAAATTTATGTAATAATGCAATGCAATATAATCAAAAAACAGTAGTTGCAAGCAAATACACCATAAAGGAATACCCCAATAAAGTTGTATGAGGAGGTGTTAGCCATTAGGCCTGTCCCAAGAGGGGAAGGAGGGAGGGAAACCTGGACTGCAGCTGTATTAGCACTCGAACATCTACATTTATGGTAGGTACAAAACTGTACTATGTTCATCGTGCATACAGCTGCAGTCATAACAGATGGGTAGAATCCCAAAGCTAATGAAGGGGTGGTAGGCACTAAGTGGAACTAAGTGGAACTAGGAGGAGCCAGTATGCCCTGCAAGACTGCAGTGGCAAAGCCCGCTCTAGTTTTGGAGTATAATGGTAGGTGATAGTGCTTGGAGAAAGTATGTACAGAGCTCCAAGTGGCTGCTTCCAAAATATCTTTGGTAGGAACCCCCCCTGAGGAAAGCTGCAGAGGGAGCTGTGGCCCTTGTTGAGTGAGATCTGATGCCTGTAGGTACAGTTTTACCATGAAAGGAGTAACAAAAGCATATGCAGTGGGCGATCCATTTTGAGATTGTCTGTTTGGAGATAGGCTTCCCTTGAGCACCTGTAGCATAGGACACAAAGAGTTGCTCTGATTTTCTGAAAGGCTTTCTTCTGTCCAAATAATAACAGAGCTGTCTGTGAATGTCCAAGGAATGTAGTAGTCTTTCCCCTTTGTTTTGTGGATTAGGGTAAAAGGTAGGTAAGTGGATAGCCTGATTCAAGGCAACCCTGGATACTACCTTTGGCATAAAGGAAGGATTGGTTCGTAAGGAAACTCTGTCCTGATGGAAAATGATGAAAGGCTGCACAGCCATGAGGGCTTGTAGTTCCGAAACTCTGCGTGCTGAGGTGATAGCCAGAAGGAAGGCTGTTTTCCATGACAAATATTGCAGTTTTGTTGAAGCAGCTGGTTCAAAGGGAGGCAGGGTCAGTTTTTCTAGAATGTAATTGAGGTCCCAAGCCGGTATTGGCTGCTTCCTTGGGGGTTTTATATTCTTAGCCCCTCTGAGGAACTGTCTTGAGAGGGTGAGAGAATAAAGGAGGATCAGTGTTGTACTCTGCAGAAATGGCTGAGGCATGGATTTTGATGGAGGAGAATGAAAGTCCACTGCTTAGCAACTCAGCTAGGTACTGTAATATTTGAGGTGAATTCAGTATTCCAGGATTCTGACCCTTTTTCTGATTCCAAGCACAAAACCGTTTCCATTTTGCGGAGTAGGCTTTTCTAGTAGAAGATCATCTGGCCTCCAAAATGACATCCTGCACCTCCTTGGAGAGTAGGGTCTGTTGTGAGTTTAAGGAATCCTCCATGCGGCCAGATTGAGTGTTTTTAGCTGACTGTGAAGTGTTTTGAAGTTTTGCTGAGTCAGTAGAAGAGGCATTAGAGGCAGGATCCATGGTGGGGAATGCGTCAGGCTCCTCAGGAGTGGGTACCAGTGTTGTCTTGGCCAGTCTGGAGCAATGAGAATCATCTTTGGTCTGTCTGCTCTGGCTTTTAATAGAACTTTGGGCAGCAGAGGAAGAGGTGGAAAGGCATAAACTGTCATTGCTGTCCAACTGAAAGAGAGTGCGTCCACTTTCCAGGCCTGTGGATGAAAGGTCCTTGAGCAGAATTTTGTCAATTGGTAATTTCTGTGGGTGACAGAGATCTATGTCTGGCTTTCCCCATGCTTGAATTATCTTGGTAAAAACCTGAGGATGCAACTTCCATTCGTGTGGATCTGTCATATTTCTGCTCAGGTTGTCTGCCAGCGTGTTTTCCTTGCCTGGCAGGAACTGTGCTTGAAGTTGGATTTGTAATTCCAGAGCCATGTTCCAAAGAGACATGGCTAGCCTGCATAGGGGGTATGAATGGGTTCCTCCCTGTTTGTTTATGTACCACATTACTGTGGTGTTGTCTGTCCTTATCAATAGCTGACCTGGATGCAGAAGGTTTTTGAAAGCTATAATAGCATGTATTACTGCTAGCATTTCCTTTTTATTGATGTGCAGGTGCTTTTCTTTTTGGGACCATTTGCCCTGAATGCACCGATTTGTCATGTGCACCCCCCGGGCGTAGTCCGAGGCGTGTGTTGTGATGACTTGATTTGCTTGAGGCTTGCAGAATGGGAGACCTGTGTTTCTTTGGCATGCTTGAGCCCACCAGAGAAAGTCCTTTTGAAGACATGGAATCAGTGGTATTATTGTTTCCAAACTGTGGCGGTGTTGAGACCATAGGTTTTTCAGGTACCATTGAAGTTTCCTCATATGCAGCTTTGCACATGGGATTAGTAGGATGCAAGATGCCATGAATCCCAGAGCCTGCAGGATTTTCCTTGCAGTCAGCCTGGTGAAATTTGCAAGTTTTCTGAAGTATTGAGTTAGTTGCCCCTGTTTCTCTGGCGTGAGGTAGGCCATCTGGGTGTTTGTGTCCAGGTTGGCACCCAGGAAAATTATTGTTTGAGAGGGTATTAGCCTTGATTTCTTTTTGTTGATTGTGTATCCCAGAGAATTCAACAACATTAATACAAAAGCCAGATGTTTCAGAAGTATGTGCTTGCTGTCCACTTGGATCAGGCAGTCGTCCAAATATGGGTATATTTGTATCCCTTGAAGTCTGCAGTAGTCAATTACTGATGCCAGGCATTTCGTGAACACTCTGGGCGCAGTAGATAAGCCAAAGGGCAATGCAGAGAACTGATAATGGGTTGAACCTGCAAGAAATCTGAGGTATCTTCTGCAATCTTGTCTGATTGGGACATGCAGGTATGCCTCCTTGAGGTCCAATGTTACCAGCCAAGACTCCTTGCCCAGCATGGGAAGAAGCTGCTGTAGAGTGAGCATCTTGAATTTTGGTACAAGTAGAAATGTGTTTAGGATGGATAGGTCCAAAATAGGTCTCCAATCTTTTCCCTTCCTTGGTACCAGGAATAGTCTGGAATAAAAACCTTGACCTTGTTGATGCGTGTAGGTACCTCTTGAATAGCTTTCATGTGTATGAGATCTGTAATTTGCCTTTGTGCCTCTGCCCTTTGATTGTGTGGCAGGTTTGGCATGCCTCTCATTTTTGGAAGGGTGTGAAAATGGAATCTGTAGCCTCTGTTTATAATGTCCAGGATCCATTTGTCTTTTCTGACAATATGCCAATTTTTTGAAAATAATGCCAGTTTTCCTCCTAAGGGTGCTGCCATTTGAGTCTTGCTTGGCATGCAAAGGGGAAAGTCATTGGGCTTGCTTTCTGAATGATTGCGAGTTATCCTCACCACCTCTTTGTGTAGGAGCTTGCCATTGTCTGCCTCTAAACGATCCTTGGGATTGTCCTCTGCCCCTCAGGCGCCTGTATCTACCTCTTTGGGGTCTGTCCGTGGCTGGAAAGGACCGATTTTTGGAAGGCCAATTTCTACTGAAACGTGGGAGTTGTACCTGTAGAAAATCTTTCACAGTTTGCATTGATTTAGCCCTTTCCTCCATTTTCCTTAATACCTCCTCAGCATTAGCACCAAATAATACATCCTTTTGTAGAGGGGCATCTAGTAATTTAGCTTTGACATGATCAGCCAAGGTTTGTTCCTTGAGCCAGGCATGTCTACGTATGACTGATCCTGTAACAGCAGCTCTACATGAGGCCTCTAGAGCATCAAAACCACATTGTAAGGTATGCTTACCCACTTGTTCTGCACTATGCTTCAAATCCTGCAACTCCAAGTCTGGTTGTTCAGGTTGCGACATTTTACTTTTCAATTGTGATAACAAAAACTGTTGGTATTTTAGCATATGGATTTGACAGTTTAAGGCCCTCATGGTTAAGGTAGCTGAGGTATATACCTTTTTTCCCCACCTTTCTAAGGATCTGGAATCTCTCTCGGAAGGTAATGGATTTTTAGCAGTGGAGGCCTTAATTCCCTTGGGGCCCTGTGAGATGGTTTCTGGGTCAGCAGCATGGCTTTTGTATAGAAATTGGTGTGAGTCAGGAACCCTGTAGTACCTGTCAGGCTTGACTGGGGCTGGAGGCAGAGAATCGTTAAGGCAGGCCTCCGAGTAAACATCATCTAGGATGTCCAAGACAGGAGGTATAGCCAGAGGCCTGTGCTGAGGTAGCAAGAGAAATTCCCTAAGCCTTTTCTTGGAATCTGTATAATCTTGGCCTTCCCAGTGGAAGTGTTCCCTTAAGGTATGCAAAGTTTCCCCAAATGAATAATCCTCTGGGGGGGATACAGAAGGAATGGACTCCTCTGCATCAGAGTCTTCAAAAGGGGAGTAAGAATGTTCCTGATCATCAGAGTGCTCTGAAATAATGAAGCCCTGATCAGAGGAGGGGGATTCTTCCTCCACTCTGGGCCTTTTGTCCGGTGGGGGGTTGAGAACCCCTGATAAGAGTTAATTAAATCCTCAGCCATTTTAAGCATCTGTTTTTTAGGCATGGGGCCTGGAGATGGGCCCTGTGTAGCTTGTCTCTTAGAATGCATGGCTGCTTTAGACTTAGTGAAAGCCTTAATGGAAAAAGAAGAGGAAGGTCTGAAGACACCTTGAGTGGAGGTAGACCTGTCCATATTTTGAGGTTCAACGCCAGGAGTGGCTTCGGTATCTGTAGTCGGGGTGTGGGCGAGGAGCGACTCGGGCACAGGAGACGCTGCCAATGAAGTGTCGTCGGTAGTCAGGGGCTGCATAGGTGCCTCGCTGAGAACCAGACCACGTGTAGTCGGCTTTGGCGTGGTGTCGGTAGAGGCCGCGGACCTCGTGTGTCGGTTCTTATCTTTGCGTTTTTTAGACAAAACTGGAGTCGGAGTATCCGACGACATAATATAGTTAAATGTTTTTCCAAAATAATGCTGGGTGAACTCCGCCCGACGCTTAATGGTGCGTTTGTTGAATGTAGCACAAAAGCGACAGACCGAGACGTCGTGGTCTGGGCCTAAACAAGGTATACAGAGGGAATGGAAATCCTTATGCGGTATTTGCTTCTCACATGAAATACAATTATTAACTTTGTCTGACATCGGTCTGAGGCAAGAAAAGTTTCCCCAACGGGGTACTTAGCTTTCAAGAAGAGTTCGGTTTCCAAATTTTCATAATTTCAGGAGCTGGCCGACCGGCACTTGCAAACTGCTTCTGCTTCGGGCACTGCGAGGCAAGAAAGACTGAAGAAAATGGCGTCGGCTGGTTCCTTTATACCCCTGTCGCACTGACGTCAGGGAAGAAGCGGCGACAACCGACACCGGACCTAGACTTTGGAATTCGGCCGACCGAGGACCCGCTTGATGGCAGGAGAACCCATCTGTTATGACTGCAGCTGTATGCACGATGAACATCCGACGACGAAGCTTCTCCTAAGCCAGTCGCCGGTTCGCCGGTACTCAGTGAGGCGCCTATGCAGCCCCCGATTCCCGCTACTTTTGAGTCGCAGGCCTCTACCGAGACCCATTCGGAATCCGGTATGCTGCGAGATTCTTAGAGTATTGAACATGCGGATGTCTCTCCCTTGGATGGGTCCGGAGCCGCTGAGCATGCACCGGCTTCTGAGGTTGTTTTCAGGCCTCAACATTTTTATATTAAACAGACGCCAGCAACAAAAACAAGGTCAACAACATCTTCTATGTCTAAAAAAACGATGCATGAGCCACGTGCTCAGGCCCCTATGCCTAAAAAACAAATGATCAAAATGGCTGGGGATTTAATTACCTTGATCAGGGGTTCCCAACCCCCCCCCCCCCCTTGCTAAGAGGCCTAGGCAAAGCACTGATTATGAATCTTCAGATCAGGTTTCCATTTCTTCTGATCAGGAATTTTCTATTCCACCCTTTGAGGATTTTGATGCAGAGGAATCCATCCCATCTGCATCTTCTCCTGAGGATTACTCTTTTGGAGAGACTTTGCATAATTTAAGGGAACATTTTTACTGGGAGAGTCAGGACTTCTCTGAATCAAAAAAGAGGCTTAGGGATTTCCTTATTCTTCCTCAGCATAGGCCTTTAGGAATATCTCCTGTATTAGACATTGTTGATGATGTGTTTTTGGAATCAAGCATGGCTCCTGATTCCCTTCCTCCGGCTCCTAGTAAGCCAGACAGATATTACAGGGTTCCTGACTCCCACAAATTTCTATTCAAAAATCCTGCTGCTGATCCTGAGACTATTTCTCAGGGTGCCAAGGGTGTAAAGGCCTCTACAGCCAAAAATCCTACCCCCTCTGATAGAGATTCCAGGGTGCTGGATTGATGGGGAAGAAGGTTTATACATCTGCAACCTTGGCAATCAGGGCCTTAAACTGCCAGTTTCATATGCTTAAATATCAACAGCATGTTATGGGCTTACTGAAACAGAAAATTATGTTGATTTCTGATTGTGTGGAAAATAGAGGGTTACAGGAATTATTGCATTCAGCAGAACAGGTTGGAAAGCACAATGTGGTTTTGATTCCTTGGAGGCCTCTTGTAGGGCCGCCATTACTGGATCAGTGATTAGAAGGCATGCCTGGCTCAAGGAGCAAGATCTGCCTGATCATGTTAAAGCTAAATTGTTGGATGCCCCTTTGCAGCATGATACTCTGTTTGGTAATAAGGCAGAAGAGGTTTTAAAGAAAATGGAAGACAAAGCTAAATCTATGCAAACTGTAAAAGATTTCTTGCAAATGCAGCCACTCAGTTTCAGTAGACACTGGCCTACTAAAAATTAGTCCTTTCCTTTGTCCAACAGAGCCACTCAAGGCAATTCCAGGTGCTCAAAAGGTTACAGATACCAATCACAGGGTTCTTACAGATCAAAGTAATGGGGTGCCTCCACCTCCAAATCTGGAGGAAACAAAGCACAACCCTACAGTAAGCAGTCTCAATGCCTTTCCTCTACCATCACCAAGCACTTATCTTTTAGCAGACCCCTTGGGGGGGGGGGGGGGACTAGCACTTCATGCTCAAAATTCGCAGTTAATTACCCAGGACAAGCGGGTATTAAACATAGTATCCCAGGGGTACAGATTTAATTTCCATACTTTGTCACTTCCAAACGGATGGCCGGATCTGCCACAAAACCAGTGGGCAGAGGCCCAGAAACAAGTCATGTCCCTCATGGATATGGGGGCTATTCAACCGGTACCAGCAAAGGAAAAAGGAGAAGGTTTTTATTCAAGACTTTTCCTGGTACTCAGAAAAGACAATTCATGGCGTCCAATACTGGACTTATCGATTTTCAACATGTTCCTGAACATTCCAAAATTCAAAATGCTGACTTTACAACAGCTAATGCCTATGCTAGGTAGGAATGCTTGGTTAGTAACTCTAGACTTTAAAAGAGGCATACCTGCATATCCTAATAAGGGAATCATGCAGAAGATACCTCCGCTTCAAAGCAGGTTTTTTGCATTACCAATTCTCTGCACTGCTCTTTGGCTTATCTACTGCCCCCCAGGGTCTTTACAAAGTGCCTGGCACCAGTAATTGAATTCTGCAGACAAAGAAGCATTCATATTTTTCCTTATCTGGACGACTGTCTCATTCAAGCAGAGGACAAGGACACTCTTCTTCAACATCTGGAGTTTGTAAAAAGGCTTCTAACATGCTTAGGGTACACCATAAACGAAAAGAAATCACAACTGGTACCTTCTCAAATAATTACATTCCTGGGTGCAAGCTTGAATACAACTGCCCAGATGGCTTACCTCACACTAGACAAAGGCAACTGACAACCTACTTCAAACAAATGGCAACAAAGACCCAGTTATCTACAAGACAAATTCTGCAGGCTTTGGAGTTCATGGCATCCTGCATTCTACTAATTCCATATGCGAGACTGCATATGAGGAAACTTGAATGGAACCTGAAAAGCTTATAGAGTCAACATTGTCACAGTCTGGAAACATTAAATGTTCATCGTGTTACACTGCTGCAGTCATTACACTTGGGTTCCCCAGCTGGCCTGAGTTCCAAAGTCCTGGTCCGGCGTCGGTTGCTGTCGTCTCCTCCCTGACGTCAGTGCGACAGGGGTATATAAGATGGAGCCGACGCCATTTTCTTCAGTCTTTCTTGCCGTGCGGTGCCCGAAGCAGAAGCAGTTCGCAAGTGCCGGTCGGCCGACTCCTGAGATTTTCATTCCGAATCCAGAACTGAAGTCTTAAAAAGCTAAGTACCCCATTGGGGAAACTTTTTCTTGCCTCAGACCGATGTCAGTAAAAGTTAATAATTGTATTTCTTGTGGGAAGCAAATACCTCATAAGGACTTCCACTTTTATTGTATTCCATGCCTAGGCCCTGACCACGTCACCGGTTGTTGGTTTTGTGCTAGGTTTAACAAGCGCACTATTAAACGTCTGTTTGATTTTGCCCGACATTATTTTGGGAGAAAATTCAATTACACCATGCCGTCGGAACTTCTGACGACCGGCATGCATAAAAAGCACAAGGACAGGCATCCGAGGCCCAAAACTGACGACGAGGCCTCTTCTAGGCCGGTTGCCGGTTCTCCGGTTATCAGCGAGGTGCCTACACAGCCCCTGACGACTTTCACAGACCGCCTCCGACTCCCACGTGGAGCTGGCTGGGCTTTCAGACGCACTAGGTTTTCAGCTTTCCGATCCTAACCCTACAGAGGGAACTGAAGCAGCTGAGCAATCCACAGCTACAGAGGGTGTTTTCAGACCTACCCAGTTAACTATTAAACCCTCTGCTAAGTCTAAGCCCCACTTAAAAGCAAAGAAACAGACTCAACTCTCTCCAGGACAGGCTTCCATGCCTAAGAAACAAATGCTAAAAATGGCCGAAGACCTAATCACCCTGATCAGGGGGTCCCATCCCCCTCCTGATAAAAGGCCCAGACAGGATGCAGACTATGAATCTTCCGACCAGGCGTCCATTTCCTCAGACCTAGGATATTCTTTTCCCCCTTGTGAGGATTCTGATGCTGGGGAATCAATTCCCTCAGCCTCTCTGCCTGAGGACTACTCCTTTGGGGAAACCTTGCATACCATGAGGAAACATTTCCAGTGGGAAGGCCAGGATTACTCAGAATCCAAGAAAAGGCTCAGAGACTTCCCTTTATTGCCTCAACACAGACCCCTTGCTATCCCACCAGTTTTAGATATTGTGGATCATGTGTACACTGAATCCGGTTTAAACCCTGACTCCTTACCCCCAGCCCCAGTTAAACCTGATAGATATTACAGAGTCCCTGACTCTCACAAATTTCTGTTCAAAAGCCCTGTTGTTGACCCTGAAACTATTTCTCAGGGACCCAAAGGGATTAAGGCCTCATCAGCAAAAAACCCAGTTCTCTCTGACAGAGATTCCAGAGGATTAGACAGATGGGGAAAGAAGGTATATACGTCTGCAACTTTAGCAATGAGAGCCTTGAATTGCCAGTTTCACATGCTAAAATATCAGCAATTTTTGATGTCTCAGTTGAAACAAAAGATGCTTCCCGACTCAGATCCTCCTAATTTTAAAGAAATGCAGGATTTATTGCATGCAGCTGAACAAGTGGGAAAACATACTTTAGAATGTGGGTTTGATTCCTTAGAGGCCTCCTGTAGAGCAGCAGTTACAACCTCTGTCATTAGAAGGCATGCTTGGTTAAAAGAACATACGTTACCAGATCATGTTAAGGTCAAATTATTGGATGCACCCTTGCAGCGGGATGTGCTGTTTAGAGTTAAGGCAAAGGAGGTATTAAAGAAGATGGAGGATAAGGCAAAATCTATGCAAACGGTGAAAGATTTCTTGCAGGTTCATCCTCTCCGTTTTAGCAGAAATTGGCCAACAAAGAATTGGTCCTTTCCAGTCACAGACGGACCACAAAGGGGCAGATACAGACGCCCAAGAGGTAGAGGTCAGACACAAGGCCCTTACAGGCCTCGAGAATGGGGTACACCAGGCCAGAAAGAAGGGGAAGACAGGCCTCAACCTTATAAAAAGCAGCCTCAATGACTTTCCACTGCAGCTGCCAAACAGCTCTCTCTTTGCAGCCCCCTTAGGAGGAAAACTGGCACTTTTCTATCACAATTGGCATTGCATCACCAAAGACAAATGGGTTCTCAACATTGTATCTCAAGGTTACAGGTTCCCCTTTCACACTCTGCCAAGGTTAAAAGGAATGCCAAATCTGCCACCAAATCAATGGGCAGAGGCTCAAAAACAAATTACAGCACTCATGGACATGAGAGCTATTCAAAAGGTGCCACCACAGGAGCAAGGACAAGGATTTTACTCAAGACTCTTTCTGGTTCCCAGAAAAGACAAAGCCTGGAGACCCATTCTGGACCTTTCTCCTCTAAACACTTACCTGGATGTTCCAAAATTCAAAATGTTAACACTACAGCAGCTTCTTCCCATGCTGGGCAAGAAAGCTTGGCTTGTGAATTTGGACCTCAAAGAGGCATACCTGCATGTCCCTATCAGACAAAACTGCAGAAGATACCTCAGATTTCTAGCTGGTTCAATGCACTATCAATTCTCTGCACTGCCCTTTGGCTTATCTACTGCGCCCAGGGTCTTCACAAAGTGCCTGGCACCAGTAATTGCATTTTGCAGGCAAAAAGGAATTCAAATTTATCCATATCTGGACGACTGCCTGATTCAAGCAGAGAGCAAGGACATTCTACTAAAGCATCTGGCGTACGTAAAAAAGTTATTAAGTTGCCTGGGGTACACAGTAAACGAAAAGAAATCAAAACTAGTGCCCTCACAAAAGATAATATTCCTGGGTGCCAGCTTGAATACAATGGTCCAGATGGCTTATCTCACGCCAGACAAGCAAGGATAACTAACTCAATATTTCCATTTAATGGCAACAAAGACCCAACTCCCTGAAAGAAAAATTCTGCAGGCCTTGGGCTTCATGGCATCTTGCATACTACTAATTCCATATGCCAGACTGCATATGAGGAAACTTCAGTGGTACCTAAAGAGTGTATGGTCTCAACACTGTCAAAGTTTGGAAACAATTATAACACTAATTCCTTGCCTTCAACAGGAGTTTCGATGGTGGGCTCAAGCTTGTCACCTTAACAAGGGACAGCCTTTCACTCAACCCACAGCCAGGGAAACACTGACAAACAGATGCATCGCATTACGCCTGAGGAGCACACATGGCAGGAAAATGTATCCAGGGCGAGTGGCCCACAGAGCAAAGACATCTCAACATCAATCAAAAAGAGATGCTAGCTGTACAAAATGCAATTATAGCTTTCCAAGGACCTGCTGCATCCAGGACAATTACTTCTAAAGACAGACACCACCACAGTTATGTGGTACATAAACAAGCAAGGGGGCACACACTCCTACCCCCTCTGCAGACAAGCCATGACCTTGTGGAACACAGCTCTAAACTACCAAATTCATCTGCAAGCACAATTCCTGCCAGGAGAGAAAAATACACTGGAAGACGACCTAAGCAGAAACATCATGGAGCCCCACAAATGGAAATTGGACCCACAAGTATTCAGAAAGATAACACAAAAATGGTGGAGCCCGGACCTAGATCTATTTGCATCCCCAATGAACTGCCAATTGCAGAAATTCTGCACAAGGAGCTACCATCCACAAGCCTGGAATGTGGATGCCCTCTCATTCAGCTGGAAAAAACTACAAGTATACGCTTTCCCTCCTTTACCTCTCCTTCCAAAGGTACTCATAAAAGCCAGGCAGGAAGAGCCAAAAATTATCCTGATTGCACCAGACTGGCCATGCCAGCACTAGTACCCAGTCTTTAAGAACTTAGCACAAGAAATCACCCTGGATGTTGCCTCAAATCCCACAACTGTTAACACAGCACAACAATCAGACACTTCACAGCCAGCTAAAGACCTTAAATCTAGCTGCATGGAAAATTCCTTAGTCAGGCAAGCAATGCCTCTCTCCAAAGCTGTTAAGGATGTCATTCTGGACGCCAGAAGGCCTAGCACCAGGAAAGCCTACTCGGAAAAATGGGAGAGATTCTGTGCCTGGAACCAAGCGCACAGTCTTGACCCTCTTGTCCCAAAGATTCCTCAGATACTTCAATACTTAACTGAGATGCTGGACAAGGGCCTCTCCTTCTCATCCATCAAGATCCACGCCTCAGCTATTTCTGCTCATTACAACACGGACCCACCAGTTATTTCTAATCCTTTGCTCAAACAATACCTCAGAGGGGCTAAAAACATAAGACCACCCCGTAGAGCACCTACACCAACTTGGGACCTCAACTTTGTTTTGGAAAAATTAACTTTACCTCCTTTTGAGCCAGCTAACACAGCAGAATTAAAATTCATCTCTTGGAAAGCTGCTCTGCTACTGGCAATAACATCAGCACGAAGAGTTTCAGAATTACAGGCACTAATGGCAGTGGAACCTTTCCTCATCTCCCACCAGGACAGGGTGTCTTTAAAAACTAACTCTACTTTTATGCCAAAGGTGGTATCAAGTGTGGCTCTAAACCAAACTATTCACTTGCCAACTTTCTATCCAAATCCACAGAACAAAGGGGAAAGACTACTACTTTCTTTGGACATTCACAGGCAATTACGCTTCTACTTGGACAAAACCAAAGCTTTCAGAAAATCTGAGAAATTATTGGTAGCATACGCTGCGGGAGCACAGGGAAAAGCCATTTCAAAGCAGACTATTTCAAAATGTATAGGACACTGTATACGTTTCTGCTATACCCACCATGGGAAACCTGTACCTAGCAGCATTAAATCTCACTCCACCAGGGCAACAGCCACTTCCAACTGCCTACCTCAGAGGAGTACCTACCAAGGATATTTTGGAAGCAGCAACATGGAGTTCTGTGCATACCTTCACCAAACATTACCATTTGCCTTTATACTCCAAATCCAGAGCTGGCTTCGCCACTGCTGTCCTGCAGGGTCTTATAGCCACCCCTAATGCCTTATATCCAGCCTCCCTACCTCAGCTTTGGGATTCCACCCAAGTATAATGACTGCAGCAGTGTAACACGATGAACATAGTACAGTTCTGTACCTACCATAAATGTAGATGTTCAAGTGTAAACACTCCTGCAGTCCAGGTTACCCTCCCTCCTTCCCCTCTTACTTTCTGGTACTTCCTAGCTCATCTACACCTTACCTATGGGGAGTATTTGCTGGTAACTAAAAATAGTTGTTTGCTTTTCTTTTGTATATTTTACTAGCAAATGGAATTGCCTACCTATTTGGGGGCATCTGACATCTGGGGCAAGAAAAACTGAAGAAAATGGCGTCGGCTGCATCTTATATACCCCTGTCGCACTGACGTCAGGGAGGAGGTGACAGCAACCGACGCCGGACCAGGACTTTGGAACTCAGTCCGACTGGGGAACCGCCTGACTGCAGGATGACCCAAGTGTAATGACTGCAGCAGTGTTTACACTCTAACATCTACATTTATGGTAGGTACAAAACTGTACTTTCCTCTCATTCCCTGCCTACAACAGGAGTTTCTTTGGTGGGCAGAGACATGTCACAAAAACAAGTGACTGTCATTCACTCTACCCTCTGCCACCCAAACCCTAACTATAGATGCATCCGACTATGCTTGGGGGACCCACCTGGCAGGGAGATGCATTCAGGGCAAATGGAGCCCAAACCAAATGCATCTGCATATCAAGCAGAAAGAGATGCTAGCTGTTCAGAATGCTCTGACAGCCTTCAAGGACTTACTTCATCCAGGACAACTACTGATAAAGACGGACACCACCACAGTTATGTGGTACATACACAAGCGGGGGGGGGGGTACACATTCCTACCCCCTTTGCAGACTAGCCATGGCCTTGTGGAATACAGCCTTGACTTACCAAATACATCTTCAAGCTCAGTTCCTGCCAGGAAAGCAAAATACTCTGGCAGACGACCTAAGCAGAAATCGTATGGACCCACATGAATGGAAACTGGATCCACACATTTTCGGCATGTTAACACAGAAATGGGGAATCCCAGATGTAGATCTATTTGCCTCTCCCCAAAATTATCATTTGGACAAATTTTGCACAAGAACTCAGCACAAAAAAAACATGGAAAGTGGATGCCCTATCCTTCAGCTGAGAAAAACTATCAGTCTATGCCTTTCCCCCTCTGCCTCTACTCTCCAAGGTCTTACTAAAAGTCAGTCAGGAAAAACCAAAAATGATCCTAGTTTCTCCAGACTGGCTTCACCAGCACTGGTACCCACTTCTAAGGAATATGTCTCAGCTTCCTCAGTGGTACTTGCCTCAAATACCTCATCTACTGTCTCAGCAGAACTATCAAATTCTGCACACTCCGCTCCAAACTCTGAGTCTTGCAGCATGGCTGATCAACTAATTATTCAAACAACACCTCTCAGTAAAACTGTGATGGATGTCATTTTGGAATCCAGAAGGCATAGTACTAGAAAATCTTATGCTGATAAATGGAAGAGATTCTGTGCTTGGAACCAAGCACAAGGAACAGACACAGCAAAGCCCAATATTCCTCAGATTTTACAATATTTGACTGAGATGCTTGACAAGGGTCTATCTTTTTCTTCAATAAAAATCCATGCCTGTGCCATCTCTGCTCATTACAACACAGAGCCTCCCCTCTTTTCTCTTCCTCTGCTTAAACAGTATCTTAGAGGGACCAAAAATGTAAGGCCTCCCAGAAGATCACCAACCCCTGCATGGGACCTCAATTTTCTGCTGGAAAAACTCACCCTGCCACCTTTTGAACCAGCAGCTACTGCGGATATAAAATTTTTATCTTGGAAAACAGCTTTTCTCTTGGCAGTCACTTCAGCAAGAAGGGTTTCAGAACTACAAGCTCTCATGGCAGTGGAGCCTTTTATTATATTTTACCTGGACAGGGTGTCCCTCTGGACCAATCCTTCTTTTATACCTAAGGTAGTATCCAGTGTGGCTCTTAACCAGACCATTCACCTGCCAACATTTTACCCAAGTCTGCAGAACAAGGGGGAGTGGATTCTGCATTTATTGGATGTACACAGGTAACTAAGGATGTCCTTCAAGGATGCATCTGCAGTCATAACAAATGGGTTGTCCTGTCGTCAGGCAGCCCTTCGGTCGGACGGATTCCAAAGTCTGGGTCTGGCCTCGGCTGGTGTCGCACTTCACCCGACGTCATCTCTGCTGGTCTTCGGGTATAAAGGCATCAGCCGACGCCATTTTCCTCAGTCTTTCTTGCCGCGTGGCGCCCGAAGCAGAAGCTGTTCGCAAGTGCCGGTCGGTCAGATCCAGAGATTACTACTACCGAATACTACTTCGAAGATTTCTAAAAGTCTGAGCAACTACTGGTAGCATTTGCTGCAGGGTCAGAGGGGAAGGCTATATCAAAGCTGACTATTTCTAAGTGGATAAGCCACTGCATTCGTTTCTGCTGCTTGCAGCATGGTAAACCTGTAACCAAGGGGATCAGATCACATTCCACCAGGGCTTCCTCTACTTCAGCAACTTTTCAAAGAGGGGTTCAAACCATAGACATTCTAGAAGCTGTTACTTGGAGCTCTGTTCATACCTTCACAAAGCATTATCATTTGCCTCTCTTCTTCAAATCCAGGGCAGGGTTTGCCACTGCAGTTCTGCAGGGCTTTATAGCCGCTCCTAATGTTGTTTAGTTCCATCCTCCCATGCATAGCTTTGGGATTCTACCCAAATGTAATGACTGCAGCAGTGAAATACGAACAACATAGTACAGTTGTGTGCACTTGCCATAAATGTAGATGTTCGAGTGTATTCACTGTTGCAGTCCGGGTTACCCACCCACCATCCCCCTTTCTATATCTTTTCTTTCCTTCACTATACACAAAAGCCTTTGTGGTGTATTATTTGCTTTTAGATGAAGGTAAAGTTTGTTTCTAAAACTGCATTGATATATATATATTTACTGTTTAGTCATATATATATATAGAACACCAAAAAGGAAAAAAACTAAGGGTAATGCTGCTCAATGCCAGAAGTCTCAATCTCAAGATGCACTTTTCGAGGCCCTTCTCAATATGGAGAACATCGATGTCTGTGCTGTGACAGAAACCTGGTTCAAAGCTCCTGAGAGCACCCCAGCACTAACAGGTTTCACCTCATATCATGCGTTCCGGCCCCAAAATCCGGACAACACCAAGAAAGGAGGGGGGGTGTCCATATTCATAAAGGACACCCACACCTCAAGGTTGGTGGCAACGCATGATGCATCGGAGACCATCCAGGTGCAATTAACCATAGGCAAGACTGCTCTGCAATTTGTAGCATGTTACAGGCCACCCTCTCAAACTCAGGAACCTCACATGGCCTTCCTGAAAACATTGGAGGGATAAATGTATCTCCAAACACCATCATACTAGGTGACTTTAACTACCCTAATATGGGCTGCGAACACTACTTAACGCCCAACACTCTAGCCCAAACATTCGTGGAGTTCATAAACTCCAATGCCATGGAACAACTAGTCACCATCCCCACAAGAGGAGAAAACATACTTGATCTCATCATCACGAACATGGGATCAAAATGTTCAACACCGAAGTATACCCTCACTGGTGAGATCAGATCATAAACTAATCTCGCTGGAGGTCCTCATCCGCCCCACCTGAAACAAAAAGACCACAGTGAAAAACTTCTCAAAAGCCGATTTCACACTTCTAAAACTAGTGTGGTCTCCTTTAAGGCCCCTGAGCCAGTGGTAAACATTACTCAAACCGCTGAATCACTTACAAATGCCTTCTACCAGCACCTACAGGACTGCATGGATCAGGCAATCCCAAACAAAACTAAGACTCTCTGTACCAAAGGCAAGCGTCCAGTCTGGTGGACCCCAGCCATAAACAAGCTCTACAACAAAAGGAGGAAGCTACTACAAGATAGAGCAAAATCCTTGAAAGGTAAGACACCTTTGATCATTATAAGTAAAAACTAAGAGCTCTCATAAAATCATCCAAGGCAAATTTTGAGAGAAAATCGCCAAGGACTCTAAAGAGAATCATAAGGCCTTCTTTAGCTATGTTAGAAACCTAGGAGGAAACTCCCAGATATGCTCAGAATTAGTTCAAAATGATGTGAAAATTACTGAACCTACACACATTGCCAACATACTGGCTGACAGGTTCAGTGCAAACTTCTCCCCTCCCCCAAAAGGAGAGATATCTATTCCAGAGGATTGTAGCCCCAAACATCTCCAGCCCAGGTGAGAACTGCCCTCACTAAGGCAAAAACACAGCATCCATGGGACCGGATGGTGTCCCCGGCTGTGTGCTTCATGAACTGAATGAGGAATTAAACCCACAGTTAGGAGAGCTGTTTAATCTTAGCCTAACCTCAGGATACACTGCCAAGGAGTGGCGCCGCGACTGTGGTCCCACTTCATAAGGGCGGTGCCTCCACAGACCCTGGAAATTACCGCCCATTAGCTTGACAAGCCTTATCTGCAAAGCCATGGAGAGGATCATAATGGAACTCATAAATAAAGACATAGGAACTTGCAGACTTTGGATCCAACTCAGTTTGGCTTTGTCAAAGGCAGATCCTGCCTCTTAAACTTGGTTGACTTTTTCGAGACAGTCACCAAGGCCATTGATGAGGAAAGGCAGTCCATACAGCCTACCTCGACCTGGCAAAGGCCTTGACACAATACCCCACTCAGGTATCATCGAAAAACTCATCAGCTTGAATGTAAACCCATACATCACAAGATGGGTTGCAAACTGGCTAAGTGACAGAACCCACAGGGTCAGAGTTGCTGGAGCCATGTCAGACTCAAAGCCTGTCACAAGTGGTGTCCCACAGGGCTCAGTCCTGGGTCCACTCTTGTTCGGCATCTACTTTTCTGAAGTACAAGCAAACACAGGAGGGTTATGGCTGACAAAGTTTGCAGATGACTGCAAACTGGGCCATAGTCAAAACACATCTGACACAGATATCCTCCAGAAGGGCCTCACAGAAATGGATAACTGGTGCCAGAGCCATGGCCTGAAGTTAAACGCCAAAAATGCATAGTCATACCCTTTGGGAAAAACAAGGCTACCCTAGCTACCATATAGGTGGCAATCCACTGAGCACAGAAAAAGTCATCAGAGATCTGGGGACCCAGGTTGACAGTAGCCTTCGTTTGACACTCATGTTGCTAAAGTAGTTAGGAAAACCTTCTATATCACCCACCTGATCATGAAGGGATTCACATCTAGATCAAGGGAGGTCATCGTCCCCTGTACTCATCACTTATTAGACCTATGATTGAGTACAATGCCCGTTCGGAATGTATCTGACCAGACACCTGCTGCAGCTTGAAAGGCCCCAAAGTTCCTCACCAAAAGGATAAAGGGTCTCAAAAATATGTCTTATGCTGCCCGACTGAAAGAACTCCAGCTCTATTCAGTCTCATACCGCTTGCTCAGAGGTGACCTGTGCCTGACATATAAGGCCATGTCAAACCCAGATTTGATGAATATGCTTCACCTCAAAAATCTAGATCCCTCAGAACCACAAGGGCGGAGACTTAAACCTTGACACGGTTATAAATAGAACGTGCTGGAGGGACAGATTCATCACCCAGAGACTCCTATGCTGTGGAACAAAATCCCGGTACATGTGAGGCAGAGCACCTCTCTGGTCTTGTTCAAGAGGAATCTTGACCAATGGATGGGAGATTGCAGATATACCCCAGGGATTACTTCAGCGTCACTGCTTGACAGAGGCACAGCAAAATGATAGGCATAGTTTTTATTCAAACTAAAGGGGTGGCGAAAGCCACATAACTATGGGCTAGGCTTATAAATGCCCTTGGGCAGATAGCCTAGTATGAACCTATGAACCTATATATATATATATATATATATATATATATATATATATATATGTGTGTGTGTGTGTATATATATCTCTATATATATATATATCTCTCTATATATATAAATATATATATATATATATATAAATATATATATATATATATATATTTGTTCCCCATTTGGGGGGGCACCTAACATCTGGGGCAAGAAAAACTGAATAAAATGGCGTCTGCTGCATGTTTTATACCCCTGTTGTCGTGGAAGAGGAGACGGCAACCGATGCAGGACCCAAAACTTTGTTGTTCAGGCCGACTGAGGGCAACCTGATGTAATGACTGCAACAGTGAATACACTCGAACATCTACATTTATGGTAAGTGTACACAACTGTACATTCCCGAGCTCAGTGTCAATCAGGCCTATTCCATGTGGACAACCAGATGTTCTTCGTGTTTCACTGTTGAAGTCATCACCCTTGGGGTTATCTGCCTGCAGGTAGCCCTCAGTCAGCCGAAATACCAGAGTCTTAGTATTTTTGCATCGGATGCTGTCACTTCTTCCATGACTGCTCCATCTATGTCTGGGGTTAGGCATCTCGGTGGATGAACTTGTTGATTTAGATGTTCTTTGTGTTTCACTGTTGCAGTCATCACACTTGGGTTACCTTGCCAGGGGTAGCCCTGAGTTGGCCCGAATACCAGAGGCTTAGTATTTCTGTGTCGATTGCTGTCGCTTCAGGACTGACGTCAGGTCGTCAGGGGTAAAAAACAGGCAGCCGATGCCATTATATCAGTCTTCCTTGCCGAGGAGCCCAAAGGAGAAGAAATTCGCACGAGTGCCAGTCTGCCGCGACCTGAGTTTTCTTTTCCGAAATTGAATCATCCTGAAGTCTTCTAAAGCTAAGTACCTCATTAGGGATCCTTTTTTCTTGCTCTAACCGATGTCAGGAAAAGGTTTAACAGTTGTCTCGCCTGTGGAAAGCAAATACCACACTGAGATTTCCATTCTTAATGCGTCACCTGTTTAGGCCCAGACCACGACGTACCTTACTGTCGGTTTTGTGCTTTGTTCAATGCCTGAACTATTCGTCGTCGGGCCCTTATTGTAGCTAAATGCTTTCGTTCTCGATCTCTGTATTCCGAAATGACTTCGGTAAGCAATCCAACTACCGATCTTCCAAAAAAACGTAAGGATAAAGACAGAGACAGACTGCACAGTTCCAAAACAGTCGATGATGCTTCCGTTAAGTTAGTCGCCATTTCACCGGTACTTGGTGAGGCACTTTCGCAGCCCCTGATGCCCGCTTCAATGGATTTGCAGGCCGTTACCAAGACCCGTTCAGAGTCTGGTATGCCGCGAGATTCTTCTTTGACTACGACATCTGCGGATGTGTCTACTTTGGATGGGTCTGGAGCCACTGTGCAGCCACCGGCTTCTGAGGAAGTTCTTTGCATTACCAATATTCGACCCAAACCAACGACTTCTTTCGCATGTTCCATTCTTTCTAAAACTACCAAGTTTCTTAACGCCAAGAATACGAGCTACGCCTAAAAAAACGGCCCAAACTCAAGCACCTGCTTCCTTGCCATAATCTCAAATGCTTAAAATGGCAGAAGACATGATCATGCTGATTAGGGGAAGCCAGCCTTCCCCTGCTAAAAGAAAAAGAGACTTGTCCCCAGCAGCTTTAAATGACCAAGAGTCCGACGACTCTGAGGTTTCTGAATATGAAGACATGCCCTTATCTACCTATGAGGATTCAGATGTAGAGGAATCCTTTCCTTCTGCTTCCCCTCCACAGGATTTTTCTTTTGGTGAAACCCTACATACTTTAAGGGAGCATTTCCACTGTGAATGCCAGGATTATCCTCAGTTCAAAAAAGAGACTCAAGAGAATTTTTAGATTTACCACAGCACAGACCTTTGGCTATCCCTCCTGTTCTGGATGTTGTGGATGATGTCTTTATGGACACCACTCTAGCTCCTAATACTTTACCCCCTGCTCAAAGGAAACCAGGCAGGTACTACAGAGTCCCTGACTCTCTCAAATTTATTTTCAAAAATCCTACTGCTGACCCAGAGGTCATCTCCCAAGGACCTAAAAGAATAAAATCAACTACAGCGAAGAATCCCACCCCTTTGGACAGGGATTTCCTGAGCTTTAGACAGATGGGGTAAAAAAGTATGCACCTCTGCAACTCTCGCCATTAAAGCATTGAATTGTCAGTTCCACATGCTGAAATACCAGCCACATACTATGGAACGTATTAAGCAAAAATTATCTACCTTTCCTGACTGTGCAGAAAATAAAGAATTACAGGAGCTTATGCATTCTGCAAAACACATCAGCAAGCATAACCTGCAATGCGGTTTGACGCCCTAGAAGCACCTTGCAGGGCACAGTCACAGGTTCTGTATTTAGAAGGCATGCTTGGCTTAAGGAGCAGACCTTGCCAGACCATGTCAGATCTAAATTATTGGACGCTCCTTTGAACAAGGACAATATGTTTGGCACCAAAGCAGAAGTTTTAAAAAAGATGGAAGAAAAGGCTAAGTCTATGCAGACAGTCAAATATTTTTTGCAAGTGCAGCCTCCAAGATTCAGTAGGCATTGCCCCTCAAAACATTGGTCCTTTCCAGCCCCCTCAAGACCATCTCAAACTAGACCCAGGGGAAATAGACCCCCCCCCCCAGAATACAGTCTCAGGGTATGCAGAGATCTAAGCAATGGAGTACCTCCACTTCTAAAACGGGGAGTGCTGAGCCACCCCGTATGGAAATAATTTACAATGACTTCTCAACTCCACTCCTCATCTCTGCCCAATTGCTTGTGCCCCTAGGAGGAAAACTTGCCCACCATGGAAAAAATCTGGACCTCCATCACCAACGATCGATGGATCATCAACATAATATCCCGGGGTACAAATTTTATTTCCACACGCTGCCAACCCCAAAAGGGTTTCCCAGACCTTCCTCCAAACCAGTGGGCAGAGGCACAGAACCACGTTCAGTCCCTGTTCTCCATAAGGGCAATTCAGCCTGTTCCTGCAGAACAGATAGGACAAGGTTTTTATTCCAGACTTTTCCTGGTACCCAGAAAAGAGGGCACCTGGCGACCAATATTAGATCCATTCTAAACCTTCCTGGTTGTGCCAAAATTCAAAATGCTCACCCTACAGCAGCTTCTCCTTATGCTGTCCAAAGATGCCTGGTTAGCTCCCTAGACGTAAAGGAAGCCTATCGACACATCCCTATCAGGGACTCCTGCAGGAAATTTCTATGTTTCAGGGCAGGATCAATTCATTATCGGATGTTCTTCGTGTTTCACTGTTGCAGTCATCGCACTTGGGTTATCTGCCTGCAGGTAGCCCTCAGTCGGCCCAAATGTCAGAGTCTTGGAATTTCTGCGTTGGTTGCAGTCGCCTCTTCCATGATGTCAGGTCGTCAGGGGTATAAAACATGCAGCCGACGCCATTACATCAGTCTTTCTTGCAGAGAAGAAGCCCGAAGCAGAAGTTATTCACAAGTGCCGGTTGGCTGCTACCTGAAATTTTCTTTTTTCGAGTTTCAGACCTGAAATCTTCTAAAGCTAAGTACCCAGTTAAGGATTCTTTTTTCTTGTTCTAACCAATGTCTGAAAAAATTAAGAATTGTCTTGCCTGTGGAAAGCAAATACCTCACAGAGATTTTCATTCTTACTGCATCACCTGTTTAGGCCCAGACCACGAAATCCCTCGCTGCCAGTTTTGTGCCTTGTTTAATGCCTGAACCATTCGTCGTTGGGCTATTTTTGTAGCTAAATTCTTTCGCTGTTGTCCTCCATATTCCAAAATGGCTTATGTAAGCCATACGACTACCCATCTTCCGAAAAATCGCAGAGACAAAAAGAGACAGACTGCATACGTCAAAAACTGCTGACGATGCTTTCATTAAGCTTATTGCCAGTCCTCAGGTACTCTGTGAGGTGCCTTTGCAGCCCCTGATGCCCACTTCTAGAGATTCGCAGACCTCTGCTGAGCCCATTCGGAGTCCAGCATGCCGCGAGATGCTTCTTCGACTATGGAACCTGCGGATGTCTCTACCTTGGATGGGTCCAGAGCCACTGTGCAGGCACCGGCTTCTGAGGGTGTATTCCGACCTACCGATATTCAAATTAAACCGCCAACTTCATTTTTAACTAAAACTACTGAGTTTCTCAGGCCCAGTGTTCGCACTACGCCTAGAAAACCGGCGTCCAAAGCACATGCTCATGCTCCCATGCCAGAAAAATAAATGCTTAGAATGACTGAAGACCTTATTACTCTAATTGGTGGAAGCCAGCCTTCCTTTGCTAAAAGACAAAGAATTGAATTTCCTTCTGATTCTACAGACCAGGAGTCTGATGACTCTGACCCTTTTCTACCTATGAGGATTCAGATGCAGAGGAATCCATTCCCTTTGCCTCCCCTCCAGAAGATTTTTCTTTTGGTGAAACTTTGCATACCTTAAGAGAGCATTTCCGCTGGGAATGCCAGGACTATCTTCAGTCCAAAAAGATACTCGGGGAATTTTTAGATTTGCCTCAGCACAGGCCTCTAGCTATATCCCCTGTCTTGGATATTGTAGATGATGTCTTCTTGGAGTCCAGTCTTACTCCTGACACCTTACCCACCAGCTCCTAGAAAACCTAAAAGGTACTACAGAGTACCTGACTCTCACAAATTTCTCTTTAAGAATCCTACTGCGGATCGAGAGACCATTCCCAGGGACCTAAAGGCATTAAGGCTACTACGGCCAAACAAACCCTCTCCCTTTAGACAGGGATTCTAGAGTGTTAGATGGGGTAAGAAGGTGTATACCTCTGCAACTCTTGCCATCAGGGCTTTGAATTGCCAGTTTCACATGTTGAAGTACCAGCAACATATTATGGAACTAATTAAACAAAAATGGTGTCACTTCCAGATTGTGCAGAAAATAAAGATTTACAAGAGTTAATGCATTCTGCAAACCAAGTTAGTAAACGTGCTTTGTAGTGTGGGTTTGATGCCTTAGAAACATCTTGCAGGGCTGCTGTCACTGGGCCTGTGATGAGAAGGCATGCTTGGCTAAAGGAACAAGTCTTGCCTGACCATGTCAAAGCAAAATTACTAGATGCTCCATTAACTCAGGAGTGTTCATTTGGCACAAAAGCATAAGTTCTTAAAAAGATGGAAGAAAAAGCTAAATCTATGCAAACAGTCAACGATTTCTTACTGCCAACTAGTCCCCCTCAGGCCTTCTCAGTCCAAACCCAGGGGAAACAGGCCACCAAGACTACAGTCTCAAGGTTTGCAGAGATCTAAACAATGGAGTGTTTCCACCTCTAAACCAGGGAGTGGTAAGCCCACCCCCTTATGGAAAAAGTTCACAATGACTTTCCAATTATCCTTCCCAGCCATGCCCAAGTACTTGCGCCCTAGGAGGAAAACTCACCCTTCATGCAAAAAACTGGATGTCCATTACTCAGGACCGATGGATTCTAAACATTGTATCTCAGGGATACAGATTCTACTTCACTCACTGTCAACCCCAGTCGGGTTGCCAGACCTTCATCCAAACCAGTGGGCAGAGGCTCAAAAGCAAGTACTTTCCCTTCTCCATATCAGGGCTATTCAACCTGTTCCAGTAGAACAAAGGGGACATGGTTTCTACTCCAGACATTTCCTGGTGCCCAGAAAAGAAAGCTTTTCTGCACCCTATCCTGGATCTATAAATTCTCAACACCTTTCTGGTGGTCCCAAATTTCAAAATGCTTACACTGCAACAGCTTCTCCCTGTGCTAGCCTAGGATGCCTGGTTAGTCACCCTAGACATAAAAGAAGGTTATCTGCACATCCCCATAAGGGAGCCTTGCAGGAAATATCTACGTTTCAGGGCAGGCTCTGTGCACTATCAGTTCTCTGCACTTCCCTTTGGCTCATCTATTGCGCCCAGAGTATTCATAAAATGCCTGGCTCCAGCCATTGCATACTGCAGGCAGAGAAATATTCAAGTCTACCCGTACTTGGACAATTTGTCTGATTCAGGCGGACAGTCAGGAATTGCTACTTCAGCACCTGGCATTTGTAAAAAGACTTCTAACTTCACTGGGGCACACCATCAACGAAGAGAAATCACAAATGGTGCCCAGCCAACAAATTGTATTCCTGGGAGCAAGCTTGAACACAACTTCCCAGGTGGCATTCCTCACTCCAGAAAATCAGGTCAATTTGACGAACTATTTCAAACTAATGGCCACCAAAACCCAGCTATCTGCAAGGAAAATACTGCAAACCCTAGGGTTCATGACCTCATGCATTCTTCTAATTCCATATGCAAGACTGCATATGAGAAAACTTCAGTGGTACTTAAAGTCTCTTGTGTCAACATTCTCATGACCTGGAAACAGTGATTACTATCATACCTTTTCTAAGGAAAGATTTTCTTTGTTGGCCAGCAGCATGCAACCACAACAAGGGACTTCCCTTTTCACAGCCCCACGCCGCCCAGACCCTAACCACAGACGCATCAGACTATGCCTGGGGTGCACACCTGGACAGCAGGTGCATTCAGGGCCACTGGAGCCGAAATCAAATTCATCTGCACATCAAAAAGAGATGCTAGCTGTTCAGCACACTCCTTTGGTGGGCAGAAGCATGTAACCACAACAAGTGACTTCCTTTCACTCAACCCCTCGCTGCCCAAACCCTGACAACAGACGCATCACACTATGCATAGGGGGCTCACATGGCAGGCAAATGGATTCAAGGCAAATGGAGCCCAGAACAAATTCCCCTGCGTATCAATCAAAAAGAGATGCTAGCTGTACAAAATGCTCTGACAGCCTTCACATACCTTATCCTTCCAGAACAACTCCTGATAAGGCAGACAACACCACAGTTATGTGGTACATAAACAAGCAGGGCGGAACTCGTTCTTACCCACTCTGCAGGTTAGCTATGGCTCTGTGTAACACAGCCTTGAGCATCCAAGTGCACCTACAAGCTCAATTCCTGCTAGGCAAGCAAAATTCACTAGCAGACAACTTAAGTATAAAGCTACTGGACCCTCATGAGTGGAAACTGGAACCCAACTCATTCGAACTTTTAACCCAGAGGTGGACATTTTTGCCTCCCCCAAAACCACCAGTTGAGCAAATTTTGCACCAGGAACCCTCACAGCACAGCCTGAAAGGTGGGCCGCCCTATCCTTTATATGGGAAAACCTCTCAAATTATGCCTTACCTCTTATGCCCCTCCTCGCAAAAGTACTACTCAAGATCAACCAGGACAGACCAAGGGCAATCCTTAATGCACCAGACTGGCCACGCCAGCACTGGAACCCACTCTTACGCAGTCTGACAGCAGTGCCACCCTGCCACCTACATCAGACACCTTCCCTGCTGCCTCAGTAGGAGGGACAGATTTTGCATCCACAGCTGCAAACCCTAAACCTTGCAGCCTGGCTTATCTCCTGAATACACCACCAGCATCCCTCAGCAAATAGGTGCTGGACGTCGTCCTTGAGGCCAGAAGGCCTAGTACTAGGAAATCCTATGCTGAAAAGTAGAAAAGATGTTGTTCTTGGAGTCAGTCTCAAGGAAAGGACACAACTGTGCCCACCTTACCTCAAATCCTTGATTACCTAGCAGAGCTGCTCCACAGAGGCCTATCCTTCTCATCCATTAAGACTCATACCTCTGCCATCTCAGTTCATTATAATACTGAGCCACCTCTCTTTTCTCACCCTCTCATCAAACAGTTCCTGAGAGGAGCTAACAACTTAAGGCCCCCTAGGAGAGCTCCCACCCCGGCCTGGGACCTCAACTTTGTACTGGAGAAGCTCACACTTACCCCTTTTGAACCTGCTGCTTCAGCAGAGTTAAAATTCCTCTCTTGGAAAACAGCCTTACTTCTAGCTATCACTTCAGCAAGAAGAGTGTCTGAGTTACAGGCACTAATGGCGGTGGAGCCCTTCATTATTTTCCATGTTGACAGGGATTCCCTCAGGACTAACCCTTCCTTTATGACCAAGGTGGGTATCCACTGTGGCTTTAAACCAATCCATCCATTTGCCAACCTTTTTCCCTAATCCTCAGAATAAAGGAGAAAGGATCCTGCACTCCTTTGACGTGCACAGACAGCTCAGGTTCTACCTTGACAGGACTAAGCCTTCCAGAAAATCTGATCAGCTGCTAGTCAGCTTTCCTACAGGGGCAGAGGGCAAGGCCATTTCGAAGCAAACCATTTCCAAATGGATAGCTCACTGCATCCATTTCTGCTACAAGCACCATGGAAAACCTACCCCTCTGGGGATCAGAACTCATTCCACTTGAGCTACTTCAGCCTCTACAACATTTCTCAGGGAAGTCCGTACCAGGGATATCCCGGAAGCTGCAACCTGGAGTTCTGTACACACCTTCACCAAGCATTACCACTTACCTATTTTTTCTAAATCCAGAGCTTGATTTGCTACAGCAGTCTTACAAGGCCTGCTAGCCAGCCCTAACACCTCTTGACTGCCTCCACCCTTCCTCAGCTTTGGGAATCAACCCAAGTGTGATGACTGCAGCAGTGAAACACGAAGAACATAGTACAGTTGTGTACACTTACCATAAATGTAGATGTTCGAGTGTATTCGCAGTTGCAGTCCTGGTTTCCCTCCCTCCATTTCCCTGGATTTCTCTATCCTTTCTACCTATCCTTTTTATGGCCATCTTTTATGGCAGGGGTATGTACTTTTTACTGGAGGTTTTCCACACCATGTAATAGCTTCCAATTTTGGGGGCTCCTGACATCTGGGGCAAGAAAAACTGATGTAATGACGTCTGCTGCATGTTTTATACCCCTGACGACCTGACGTCATGGAAGAGGTGACAGCATCCGATGCAGAAATCCCAAGACTCTGGCATTCAGGCCGACTGAGGGCTACCTGCAGACAGATAATCCAAGTGTGATGACTGCAACAGTGAATACACTTGAACATCTACATTTATGGTAAGTGTACACAACTGTACTTTCTCTGCACTTCCCTTTGGCTTATCCACTGCTCTCAGAGTTTTCACAAAATGCCTGGCTCCAGCCGTTGCCTATTGCAGACAGAGAAATATACCCTTACTTTGACGATTGCATGATTCAGGCAGACAGTCAGGAAAAGCTGTTGCAGCACCTGACATTTGTAAAGAACCTTTTAACCTCCCTGGGGTACAGTATCAACGAAAAGAAATAAAAACTAGTCCCCAGTCAAAAAAAATTGTATTCCCAGGAGCAAGCTTGGACACAGCATCCCAGATGGCATTCCTTACTCCAGAAAAACAAGCCTGTCTGATAGGCTACTTCCATCAAATAGCCACCAGAACCCAGCTATCCACAAGGAAAGTCCTGCAGGCTTTTGGGTTGATGGCCTCCTGCATTCTACTAATTCTGTATGCCAGACTGCATATGAGGAAACTTCACTGGTACTTAAAAAGTCCTTGGTGCCAACATTCTCAGCACCTTGTCTCAGGACAGTGGTTTTTTGTTGGTGGGCAGCAGCATGCAACCACAACAAGCGACAACTGCACACAACCACACGCCGCCCTGACCCTAACCACAGTTTCATCAGACTATGCCTTGGGTGCAGATCTAGACGGCAGGTGCATTCAGGGCCACTGGAGCCCAAACCAACCAAAAAGAGATGCTAGCTGTTCAGCACATTCTGACAGCTTTCAGATCCCTAGTCTGACTGGGACCCCTTCTAATAAAAACCGACAACACCACAGTGATGTGGTACATCAGCAAGCAGGGGGGAACCCACTCTGCAGGCTGGCCCATGACCCTGTGGAACACTGCCTTAGCTATGCATATTCACCTGCAAGCTCAATTCCTGCCAGGCAAACAAAACTCTGTGGCAGACAGCTTAATCAGAAATCTCCTAGACTCACACGAGTGGCCATTTGACCACAACACCTTCAGCCTTCTAACCCAGAAATGGAGTACCCCGAAGGTGGACCTATTTGCCTCCCCCTACAATCACCACCTTAGCATATTCTGCACCAGGTAACCTCACAGCAAGGCCTGGAAAGTGGATGCCCTATTCTTCCAGTGGGCAAACCTCTCAGTCTATGCATTTCCCCCTCTGCCTCTTCTTACAAGAGTACTACTTAAGGTAAGGCAGGAAAGACCAAGGGAAATCCTGATTGCCCCAGACTGGCCACTCCAACACTGGTACCCACTGTCACTGATGCCACCATGGCACCTACCCCAGATCCCAACCCTCCTCACTCAACAGGAGGGACACATCTTGCATCCGCAATTGCAAACCCTGAACCTTGCAGCCTGGTTTATTACTTGAATTCTCCTCCAGTGGCCAGGCTAAGGAAGCAGGTGCTGGATGTCATTCGTGAAGCCAGAAGACCCATTACAAGGAAATCCTATGCTGATAAGTGGAAAAGGTATTTTTCCTGGATTTACTCTAAAGGAACTGATACAGCACAGCCCTCCTTACCTCTCATTCTGGATTACCTAGCGGACCTACTTCGCAGAGGCGTATCCTTCTCTTCCATTAAGATCCATGCCTCTGCCATCTCTGCTCATTACAGCACTGAACCACCTCTTTTCTTTCACCCTGTCATCAAACAGTTCCTGAGAGGGGCTAACAACTTAAGGCCACCAAGAAGAGCCCCCACCCCTGCTTGGGACCTTAATTTTGTGTTGGAAAAGCTCACGCTACCCCCCCCCCCCTTTTGAGCCTGCAGCGTCAGCAGAGTTAAAATTATTTTCTTAGAAACAGCTTTGCTTCTGGCCTTCACTTCAGCTAGAAGTGTGTCTGAGCTACAAGCACTTATGGCTGTGGAACCCTTCATTATTTTTCATGCTGACAGGGTCTCCCTCAGGACTTACCTTATTTTTATGCCTAAAGTGGTGTCCAGTGTGGCTCTCAAACAATCCGTCCATTTGCCCTCCTTTTTCCCTAATCCTCAAAATAAGGAGGAAAGGAATCCTGCACTCTTTAGACGTGCACAGGCAGTTCAGATTCTACCTTGATAGGACTAAGCCCTTCAGGAAATCTGACCAGTTACTAGTCAGCTTTGCTCCAGGGGCAGAGGGCAAGGCCAAATCAAAACAAACCATCTCCAAATGGATAGCATATTGTATCCATTTCTGTTACAAACACCATGGGAAACCACCCCCTCAGGGGGTCAGAACGCATTCCAGTTGGGCAACTTCAACCTCTGCAGCCTTTCTCAGTGGAGTCCCTACCAGGGACATTCTGGAAGCTGCTACTTGGAGTTCTCTTCATACCTGCACCAAGCATTACCACCTGCCTATCTTTTCCAAATACAGGACGGGCTTTGCAACAGCAGACCTGCAGGGCATACTAGCTAGCCCCAACTCTTCTTGACTGCCTCCACCCATTCTTCAGCTTTGAGAATCAACCCAAGTGTAATGCCTGCAACAGTGAAACACGAAGAGCATAGTACAGTTGTGTGCACTTACCATAAATGTAGATGTTCGAGTGTATTCACTGTTGCAGTCCTGGTTTCCCACCCTCCAGCCCTCTTGTCTCTTTCTCTTTCTCTTACTCATTCCTTTCGGGGCTATTGATATTTACTTTTTACTGGTGGTGTTTTTTCCACCGTAACTTAGCTTTCTATTTGGGGGCTCCTGGCATTTGGGGCAAGAAAAACTGATGTAAGGGCGTTGGCTACCTGTTTGTATACCCATGATGTCAGTCCTGAAGTGACAGCAACCGACGCAGAAATACTAAACCTCTGGCATTCGGGCTGACTGAGGGCTACCTTTGGCAGGATAACCCAAGTGTGATGACTGCAACAGTGAATACACTCGAACATCTACATTTATGGTAAGTGTACACAACTGTACTTTTCATGCCAGGCATGGAAGGAACTGTATACTGTTGAACCCATTTGAAAATGACCTGACAAATTCTTAGCTCCTGTTTAGAATATATCCCACTGGCACAAAGGAGTCCCAGTAGATGATGTTGTGGTAGCGTCATCTACTGAGAAAGAGCTAGCAGAACAGAGCTCTTTTGTCCATCCAGTAAACAGAGAGTCTAGGTCTCTGGACAGATTTAGGAAGTGTGTGTCTGCCTCTGCGATCTTCGCAGTGAGGTCTCTTAATTGTCTTGACATATTTCACTGTATTGCAGAGGGATTTGACTAGGGAACTGTCAGATTCTGTCTGAGGGCATGTCTGCAAAGGATTTCAAGAGATCATCCTCTCAACTGGCCACTCTTTTTGTCAATTTCTAATGCTTTGGTGAGGTTGAGATCTCACACAGCTGAAGGCACCTCACGGGCTGCGAGTTCAGGCATTGCCATAAGGAGACATACCTGGATGCGACTTTGCGTAGCCTTTTAAGACTCCTTGGATGTTCCCTTTGATGGCTGTTCTTATTCATTTCATTGGTTAAAGAAACTCTTACACATTGTGAACAAGAAGGGAAGACTCTGTGTGCCATGGGAATCAAGTTTTACCCTTCAACCACTCTCATCTAGGTATCAGAGGAGGTAAGAAAATGTGGATGTTGTTCATGTTTCACTGTTGCAGTCATTACAATTGGGTTATCCTGCTGGCAGGTTGTCCTCAGTCGGCCTGAATTCCAAAGTCTTGGTCCGGCGTCTGTTGCTGTCGCCTCTTCCCTGACATCAGGGCGGCAGAGGTATAAAAGATGCAGCCAACGCCATTTTCTTCAGTCTTTCTTGCCGCGCGGTGCCCGAAGCAGAAGCAGTTCGCAAGTGCCGGTCGGCTGACTCCTGATATTTTCGTGTTCGAATTTCAGATCCGAAGTCTTCATTAAAAGCTAAGTACCCCGTTGGGGAAACTTTTTTCTTGCTCCAGACTGATGTCAGAAAAAGTTAATAATTGTATTTCTTGTGGGAAGCAAATACTTCATAAGGACTTTCATTCTTACTGTATTCCTTGCCTAGGGCCAGACCACGACGTTGCTAGTTGTCGGTTTTGTGCTAGATTTAACCAACACACTATTAAGAGTCGGTACAATTTTGCTTTTCGTTATTTTGGCCAAAGATTTAATTATACACTGTCGTCGGATAGCTATCCGACCACCGGAGTTCACAAGAAACACAAAGAAAAAGACAGGCAACCGAGGTCCAAAACAGACGACGAGGCTTCTTCTAAGCCAGTCGCCAGTTCTCAGTGAGGCGCTTTCGCAGCCCATGACACCCGCTACTTTAGAGCCGCAGGCCACTTCAACCTCCCACATGGAGCCGACTAGGCCGCTGGAAACTCAAGGTATTGAACCCTCGGAGACGATTCCCTCAGATGGGTCCGGAGCCACTGAGCAGGCATCAGCTTCGGAGGGTGTATTCAGACCTACGCAATTATACATTAAAATGACTTCAGCTTCAAAGGCAAAGACTAAAACTCCTTTAAAGACAAAGAAACAAGTACAACAACCTCATGGACAGGCCTCCATGCCCAAAAAACAGATGCTCAAAATGGCCGAAGACTTAATTTCTTTGATCAGGGGTTCCCATCCCCCTCCTGATAAGAGGCCTAGGCAAAAGACCGACTATGAATCTTCAGATCAGGTTTCCATTTCATCTGATTCCTCTTCTGATCAGGAATACTCCCTTCCTCCCTATGAGGAGTCTGATGCTGAAGAATCTATCCCTTCAGCCTCTCCTCCTGAGGACCACTCCTTTGGGGAAACCTTGCATACCATGAGGGAGCATTTCCACTGGGAGAGCCAAGATTTTTCAGAATCTAAGAAAAGGCTCAGAGACTTCCTTTTACTATCACAACACAGGCCCCTAGCTATTCCACCTGTGTTAGACATTGTAGATGATGTGTTCTCAGAGTCTAGTCTGACTCCTGAATCCTTACCTCCAGCTCTTGTTAAGCCGGACAGATACTACAGGGTTCCTGAGTCTCATAAATTCCTTTTCAAAAACCCTGCTGCAGACCCAGAAACTCTCTCTCAGGGTCCCAAAGGGGTCAAAGCTTCCACTGCAAAGAACCCTACCCCCTCTGACAGAGATTCTAGGGCTCTGGACTGATGGGGAAAAAAGATTTACACTTCTGCTACCTTGGCTATAAGGGCCTTAAATTGCCAGTTTCATATGCGCAAATATCAGCAATACATCATGTCACTGCTTAAACAGAAAATGTTGATAAATTCTGAATGCGCAGAAAACAAAGAAATGCAGGATTTATTGCATGCAGCTAAACAAGTGGGAAAGCATACTTTGCAATGTGGTTTTGATTCTCTGGAGGCCTCCTGCAGGGCCGCAGTTAAGTGTTCTGTCATTGGGAGGCATGCTTGGTTAAAGGAACAAAATCTGCCCGATCATGTGAAAGCAAAAATTAATAGATGCTCCATTACAGCATGTTACCTTGTTTGGTGTTAAGGCAGAAGAGGTGTTAAAGAAAATGGAGGACAAAGCTAAATCTATGTAAACAGTCAAGGATTTCTTACAGGTACAGCCTCCAAGATTTAGCAGACACTGGCCTACAAAGAATTGGTCCTTTCCAGTGTCAGACAGGCCACAAAGGGGCAGATCCAGACACCCTAGAGACAGATCCCAGCCCCAAGGCTCGTACAGGTCTAAACATTGGGGTGCTTCTACCTCCAAAAGTGGAGGACAAATCACAGCCATACAGGAAACAGTCCCAATGACTTCCCCCTGCCTGCGTCAAGCACTTATCTTCTGGCAGCACCTTTAGGGGGAAAACTAGCACTTTTTTCTCAAAATTGGCACATTATAACCCAGGACAAATGGGTCCTAGACATAGTGTCACAAGGCTAGAAGTTTCACTTCCATACCCTGCCAAGGGCAAACGGTTGGCCAGACCTGCCAAAAAATCAATGGGCAGAGGCACAAAAACAAGTCTCATCCCTCATGGGCATGGGGGCCATTCAACAAGTACCAGAGTAAGAGCAGGGACAAGGATTTTACTCAAGGCTATTCTTGGTACCAAGAAAGGACAAGGCCTGAAGACAAATACTGGACCTATCTATTCGAAACACATACCTGGATATACCAAAATTCAGAATGTTGACTTTACGGCAGCTTTTGCCCATGCTGGGCAAGAAGGCTTGGCTTGTGTCTTTAGACCTAAAAGAGGCATACCTGCATGTCCCAATCATGCAAACATGCAGAAGATACCTCAGATTCAAAGCTGGCTCAATGCATTACCAATTCTCTGCACTGCCCTTTGGCTTATCTACTGCGCCCAGGGTCTTTACAAAGTGCCTGGCACCAGTAATTGCATTCTGCAGACAAAGAGAAATACAAATATATCCTTACTTGGACGACTGCCGCATTCAAGCAGAGAACAAGGACATTCTACTACAGCATCTGGCGTTTGTAAAGAGATTTTTAACATGCCTAGGGTACACAGTCAACGAAAAGAAATCAAAACTAGTACCCTCTCAAGAGATAATATTCCTGGGTGCAAGCTTAAATACAACTGCCCAGATGGCTTATCTCACGCCAGACAAACAATGGCAACTGACTACCTATTTCAAAATGTTGGCAACAAAGGCCCAGTTATCTGCAAGAAAAATTCTGCAGGCTTTGGGCTTCATGGCATCCTGCATCCTACTAATTCCATATGCAAGACTGCATGTGAGGAAACTTCAATGGTACCTAAAAAGTGTTTGGACTCACCATTGCCACAGCCTGGAAACAAGGGTTACTCTCATTCCCTGCCTGCAACAGGAGTTTCGATGGTGGGCGAAGGCTTGTCACCAGAACAAAGGACAGCCATTCACTGTACCCCCAGCCAGGCAGACATTAACAACGGATGCATCAGATTATGCCTGGGGGGCCCACATGGCAGGAAGATGTATTCAAGGCACATGGTCCTCAAACCAAATGCATCTACATATCAGTCAAAAAGAGGTGCTAGCTGTTCAAAATGCCCTGACAGCCTTCAAGGACCTACTTCATCCGGAACAACTACTGATAAAGACAGACAACACCACGGTCATGTGGTATATAAACAAGCAGGGAGGCACTCATTATTACCCCCTTTGCAGATTAGCCATGACTTTGTGGGACACAGCATTGACTTACCAAGTACATCTGCAGGCACAATTCCTGCCAGGAAAGATAAATACTCTGGCAGACGAACTAAGTAGAAACCTCATGGATCCCCACGAGTGGCATTTGGATCCACAAGTCTTCAGCATGATAACAAGGAAATGGGGATGCCCGGATATAGATCTATTTGCCTCTCCTCACAACTACCAACTAAAAAGATTCTGCACAAGGACTTATCACAGACAAGCATGGAAAGTGGACGCTCTATCTTTCACCTGGAAAAACTTAGCAGTATATGCCTTTCCTCCACTGCCTCTCCTCCCCAAGGTACTCCTAAAGGTCAGACAAGAGAAGCCAAAGATGATACTGATTGCCCCAGACTGGCCCCGCCAGTACTGGTATCCAATCCTAAGGAACTTGTCTCAGTGCCCGGCTTGGACCTTACCTCAAATACCTCATCTACTGTCCCAACAAAACAATCAGATCCTGCACAGCCAACTCAGGACCTTAAATCTAGCAGCATGGCGAATAATGTAGTCATACAAAACACACATCTCACTAAAGCTGTGATGGATGTCATTTTGGAGGCCAGAAGGCCTAGTACTAGAAAATCTTATGCTGGAAAATGGAAGAGATTCTGTGCTTGGAACCAGGCACAAGGGATTGACACAGCTGTTCCAAATATTCCTCAGATTTTGCGATGCTTAACTGAGATGCTGGACAAAGGCCTATCCTTTTCATCAATTAAAATTCACACCTCTGCCATTTCGGCTCATTAGAATACAGAGCCACCAATCTTTTCTCATCCTTTGTTAAGGCAATACCTCAGAGGAGCTAAAAACTTAAGGCCTCCAAGGAGATCACCAATACCTGCATGGGACCTCAACTATGTCTTGGAAAAACTCAGCCTGCCTCCTTTTGAGCCATCCGCTACTGCTGATATAAAGTTTTTATCTTGGAAAACAGATATGCTCCTAGCAATAACTTCTGCAAGACGAGTTTCAGAGCTACAGGCACTCATGGCTGTGGAACCCTTTACCTTTTTTTATCCAGACAGGGTTTCTCTGAGGACAAACCCGACATTTATGCCTAAGGTGGTGTCCAGTGTGGCCCTTAACCAAACTATTCATCTGCCAACTTTTTATCCAAATCCACGGAACAAGGGGGAGAGAATTCTGCATTCTTTGGACATACACAGACATCTTCGATTCTACTTGGACAGAACCAAAGTTTTCAGAATGACAGAGCAATTACTAGTGGCATATGCTGCAGGATCACAAGGAAAGGCAATTTCAAAGCAGACTATTTCAAAGTAGATAAGGCCACTGCATTCGTTTCTGCTATTCACAACATGGCAAGCCAGTGCCTAAGGGCATTAGGCCACATTCAACCCAAGCAGCAGCCACTTCAGCAGCCTTCCTCAGGGGAGTACCAACCAAAGACATTTTAGAGGCTGCTACCTGGAGTTCATTGCACACCTTTACAAAGCACTGTCATCTGCCACTCTACTCTGAATCCAGGGCAGGCTTTGCCACTGCAGTTCTGCAGGGCCTCATAGCCGCTCCTAATGCTATTTAGCTCCAGCCTCCCAACCATAGCTTTGGGATTCTACCCAATTGTAATGACTGCAACAGTGAAACATGAAGAACATAGTACAGTTGTGTACATTTACCATAAATGTAGATATTTGAGTGTATTCACTGTTGCAGTCTAGGTTACCCACCCGCCTTCCCCCTTATTTTTGCTGGAACTTATCTTTACTTCTCTAATCTATACAACCTACATGGTGTATTTGCTTGTAGATGAAGGTAAAATATACTTTGGTGCATGTATGTTTTATTACCTTTTTTTTTAACCTACCCTTTTGGGGCACCTGACATCTGGGGCAAGAAAAAACTGAAGAAAATGGCATCGGCTGCATCTTTTATACCCCTGCCGCCCTGATGTCAGGGAAGAGGCGACAGCAACCGACGCCGGACCAAGACTTTGGAATTCAGGCCGACTGAGGGCAACCTGCCAGCAGGATAACCCAATTGTAATGACTGCAACAGTGAATACACTCTAACATCTACATTTATGGTAAGTGTACACAACTGTACTTTCCACAGGTCTCAAGGAAGTTTCCAAGATAAACGTGGGTGCAACTGCAGGGGCAGAGGAGGTAGTTATACTGGTAGACATCACCCCAGACACAGAGGAGGCCCACAAAATCAGGGTTTCTGAGATTCTTTTCCTGACAGACCCTTCCAGCGCTCCTGAAGTGCTGCCGGACTGCCCACCTCTGGAGGCAGTTATCCTTGCACCCAGATGCCTGGGCAAATGTAAATGATTTATGGGTGCTAAAAATAATTTCCAGAGGGTATTCAATTCCATTTTTCCATCTCCCTTTCTGCTAAAGAAAGAAGCTTCCCAACGTTCCACCCGGTCAAAGGAAAGAAGCAGCGCAAGAAATTCAAAAGCTAATAGACAAGAGTCACCCAAGATGTCCCAACAGACCAAATAGGATACGGAACTTACTTCCACTTCCTTTTAGTGTCCAGAAAGACAGGGGACCTCAGACCAGTTCTGGATCTCAGAAAATTAAACCGGTACACGAAAAAGTCAAATTTCCAAATATTTCTGGACTGTACCAGTCCATCCTGCTTTTTCTTCGCAAATATGATTGGATGTGCTCTGTCGATCTTCATGATGTGTACTATCCCATCAGAATAGACAGGCACTTCAAAAGACATTTATACTTTTGGCTTGGAGCCAGTCACTACCAATTCAGAGCCCTGCCCTTTGAACTCACCACCGCCTCCAGGGTGTTTACCAAATGCCTGGCAGTGCTGGCAGCTCACCTGAGACTTAGAGGATTCTGAGTTTTTCCATGTCTGGACCACTGGTTCTTCATCACCCCCCTGCATTCATAGTCATAAACAATCCAGGGACTGTTTTTTCCAGATTTGACAATCACTGAGAATAACAATCAGTCAAGCAAAATCAAAGTTGACACTATTTCAGAACCTAGAGTTTATTGGTACACATCTGAACACAGCAATGCAGGTTGCATCATTACCAGCTCATCGCATACACACCCTCAGATCTGAGGTCCATCAGATCCTTTCCCATCTATCTCCGTAAGCCAAATCTATTCTTCAAGTGCTAGGATCTATGGCAGCAGCAGTAATTTTACTTCCCTTTGCACTGTATGCTTGTTCTTCCATGTGCTGTCAAGCTTACTCTGATTTGTAAATGCCACATTCAATAGTGGATCCAGTCGGATGCCGTTTATCTATACCGACCCTGTGTTTTACCGCCTCCAGTAGCCAGTGTAACTACAGATGCCTCCTGGTTGGGGTGGGGGGACATTCTTGGGAAGGATGTTGTCCCCCAAGAGACCACTTTGAATATCAATGTACTGGAGATGAGAGCGGACCTATTAGCTTTGCAGGCATTCCAATATGCTCTTCCTCTAGGTACTGTTGCGATACAGACCCACAACGTGTGTGTTGTCTGGTACATCGACAGAGGTGGTGGAACCTGATCTTACCCTTTTTGCAGAGAGGCCATGAGTGTGTGGCCATGGGTGATCTCCTCAAACTACTTTCTAGTTGCAATGCACATTCCGGGGAAAACTAATGTATTAACGGCCAAATTAAGCGGGTCCATTCTGATGCCCAATGAGTGGTCTCTCAAACAATCTGTGACAGAATAGATTTTCCATTGTTGGGACCAACCTTGCTGTGACCTTTTTGCTTCCCTTTATGACAAGAAGTGCAGCAGGTATTTTGCCCTTACCCCCCCCCCCCTCAAGGGGAGTCACAGAGGGTCTCTAATCCATGTTTGGCCATCCAGTCTCCTTCATGCATATCCTCCACTTCCCTTGATTCCCAAATTTCTGGAGAAAGTAATCCGATTGAAGAGCTCTTCATTGCCCCCTATTAGCCTTGACAGGTGTGAATGTTCTTCGTGTTTCACTGTTGCAGTCATCACATTTGGGGGTTTGTGCCTGCAGGTAGCCCTCAACCGGCCTGAATACCAGAGTCTTCGGATTTGTGTGTCTGATGCTGTTGCTTCTTCCTTGACGTCAGGGGTATAAAACATGCAGCCGATGCCATTACATCAGTATTCCTTGCTTTGCGTTGCCCGAAGCAGAAGCAGTTCGCAAGTGCCGGTTGGCCAACTCCTGAAATTTTCGTTTTCGAGTTTCAGACCCAAAGTCTTCAAAAAAGATAAATACCCCGTTAGGGATCCTTTTTCTTGCTCTAACCAATGTCAGTAAAAGTTAACAATTGTATTGCCTGTGATAGCAAATATCGCATACAGATTTTCATTCTTACTGCATCCCGTTTAGACCTAGACCACAACATCCCTCACTGTCAGTTTTGTGCCTTGTTCAATGCAGGAACTGTTCGTCTTCGGGCTATTTTTGCAGCTAATTACTTTTGTACTCGATTTGTGTACTCCGAAATGGCTTTGTTAAGCCATCCGACTACCAATCTTCTGAAAAAACGTAAGGGTAAAGACAAAGACAGACCACATATGTCCAAATCTGATGACGCTTCCGTTAAGCAAGTTGCCAGTCCGCCGGTACTCAGTGAGGCGCTTTCGCAGCCCCTGATACTCTCTACTTCAGATTTGCAGGCCTCTACTGAGACCCATTCGGAGTCGGTATGATGCGAGATTAGTCTTGGACTATGGAACCTGCTGATGTCTCTACCTTGGATGTGTCCGGAGCCACTGTGCAGACAACGGCTTCTAGGGGTGTATTCAGGCCTACAGACATTCATATTAAACTGATGCCATTGTTTTCATCCAGGCCAAAAACTCGCACTACGCCTAGAAAACTGATGACCAAACAGCTGGCTTAGTCCCACATGCCTCAAAAGCAAATGCTTAGAATGGCCGAAGACGTTATTACCATAATTAGGGGAAGCCAGCCTTCCCCCTCTAAGAGACTTAGAACTGATTCTTTTTCTGATTCTTCTGATCAGGAATCTGGTATTTCTGCTCCTTCTGATTACCAGGATTTGCCCTTGTCTACTTATGAGGATTCTGATTCAGAGGATTCCATTCCCTCTGCTTCCCCTCCAGAAGATTTTTCTTTCAGTGAAACCTTGCATACTCTTAAGCAGCATTTCCACTGGGAAAGCCAGGATTACTCTGAGTCCAAAAAGAGACTTGGAGAATTCTTACTCCTACCTCAACACAGGCCATTAGCTATCCCACCTAATGTTCTTCGTGTTTCACTGTTGCAGTCATCACATTTGGGTTATCTGCTTGCAGTAGCTCTCAGTCAGGGTCCTACGTCGGTTTCGGTCTCATCTTCCATGACGTCAGGTAGTCAGGGGTATAAAGCATGCAGCCGACACCATTACATCAGTCTTTCTTGCCGTGCGATGCCCGAAGCAGAAGCAGTTCGCAAGTGCCGGTCAGCAGACTCCTGAAATTTTCGTTTTAGAGTTTAAGAGCCGAAGTCTTCAACTAAGCTAAGTACCCCATTGGGGAAACTTTTTCTTGCTCTAAGCTGATGTCCGTAAACGTTAATTGTATTTCTTGTGGAAAGCAAATACATCATAAAGATTTTCATTCGTGCTGCATTCCTTGCTTAGGCCCTGACCACAACGTACCTCACTGTCAGTTTTGTGCCTTAATAAACAACTAACTATTCGTCGTCTGTTTACGCTTCTAAATATGTTGGTACTCTGTTCAATTATCCAGATATGGCTTCGATAAGCCACCCGACTACCGACATTCCGAAAAAAACAGAAAGATCAAGACAGAGACAGACCACATAGGTCCAAAGCTGCCGAAGACGCTTCTCCTAAGCTAGTCGCCAGTTTGCCGGTACTCAGTGAGGTGCTTTTGCAGACCCTGATGCCCGCTACTTCAGATTCGCAGGCCTCTACTGAGACCCATTCAGAGTCCGGTATGCCGCGAGATGCTTCAACTGTGAAACCTGCGGATGCCTCTACCTTGGATGGGTCTGGAGCCGCTGTGCAGGCACCAGCTTCTGAGGGTGTATTCAGGCCTACTGACTTGCATATTAAACAGACGCCATCTTCTTCTTCAAGGCCGAAAACTCGATCCATGCCTAGAAAACTGACGCCCAGACGTCATGGTCAGGTCTCTATGCCTAAAAAACAAATGATAAGAATGACTGAAGACCTTATTTCTCTAATCAGGGAAAGCCACCCTTCCCCCTCTAAGAGACCTAGGACTGAGTTTCCTTGTGATTCTTCTGATCAGGACTCTGAAATTTCTGTTTCCTCTGATGACCAGGATTTACCCTTATCTACCTATGAGGTTTCTGATGCAGAGGACTCTATTCCCTCTGCTTCCCCTCCAGAGGATTTCTCTCTTGGTGAAACTTTGCACACTCTTAGGGAGCATTTTTGCTGGGAAAACCAGGATTACTCTGACTCTAAAAAGAGGCTTAGGGATTTCTTACTCCTGCACCGACACAGGCCTTTAGCTATACCCCCTGTACTGGACATTGTTGATGATGCCTTTTCGGAATCTAGCTTGGCCCCTGACTCTCTACCTCCTGATCCCAGAAAATGTGATAGATATTACAGTGTTCCTGACTCTCACAAGTTCCTCTTTAAAAATCTTACTGTGGATCCTGAGACCATTTCACAGGGACCCAAGGGCATTAAGACTACTACTGCCAAAAATCCTACTCCCCTCTGATAAGAGATTCCAGGGCGCAGAATAGAAGGGGTAAGAACGTATACACTTCTGCAACCTTGGCTATTAGGGCCTTAAACTGCCAGTTTCATATGTTAAAGTATCAGCAGCATGTTATTGGATTGCTTAAACAGGAAATTATGTTGATTCCTGACTCTGCTAAAAATAAAAATTTACAGGATTTAATGCATTCTGCTGAACAAGTTGGAAAACATACTTTGCAATGTGGTTTTGATTCACTAGAGGCATCTTGCAGTGCTGCTGTCACTGGGTCTTTACTTAGAAGGCATGCTTGGCTTAAGGAGCAGTCTTTGCCAGATCATGTTAAAGCTAACTTGATGGATGCTCCTTTAAACCAAGACCGCCTCTTTGGCATCAAAGCAGAAGTAGTACTTAAAAAGATGGAGGAAAAAGCTAAATCTATGCAAACAGTTGAAGGTTTCCTGCAAGTACAGCCTCTCAGATTTAGTAGGCGTTGGCCCTCTAAAAATTGGACCTTTCCTGCCTCTTCCAGGCCTTCTCAGTCCAAACCCAGAACCAGCAGAATACCCAGGCTTCAGTCCCAAGGTACTCACAGGACTAAGCAGTGGGGGGGCTCCCACTTCCAAAGCAGGGAGTGGTAGACTACCCCCTATGGTAAACTGTCTCAATGTCTTAAATTTAAATCTTCCAAGCCCTGCACGACTGACTGTTCCTTTAGGGAGAAAGATTGCCCTGCAGGCAAAACTTTGGGAACACATTACCCAGGACAAATGGGTTTTAAATATAGTTTCCCAAGGATACAAATTCCACTTTCACTCCCTACCAACCCCAAACAGTTGGCCAGATCTACCCCCAAATCAGTGGGCAGAGGCTCTAAAGCAAATTCTCTCTCTCGTAAGCATCAGGGCTGTCCAACCTGTTCCACAAGAGGAAAGGGGACAAGGGTTCTCCTCAAGAATTTTCCTGGTGCCCAGAAAACATGACAACTGGCGTCCTATCCTGGACCTCTCTGTCCTAAACATATTCTTGGTGATCCCAAAGTGCAAGATGCTAACTCTTCACCAGCTGCTTCTTATGCTTGGCAAGGATGCCTGGTTGGCAAAAATGGATTTAAAGGAAGCCTACCTGCACATCCCAATAAGGGAATCTTGCAGAAGATACCTATGCTTCAAAGCAGGCTACATGCACTATCAGTTCTCTGCACTGCCCTTTGGCTTATCTACTGTGCCAAGGGTATTCACAATATGCCTAGCTCCAGTCATTGCATTTTGCAGGCAAAGAAATATCCAAATATATCCATAACTGGACAATTGTCTAATTCAGGCAGAAAGCCAGGACATACTATTGAATCATCTGGCGTTTGTATAGAAATTGCTAACTTCTCTGGGGTGCACTATAAACGAAAGTAAATCACATCTTGTACCCTGCCAACAAATTGTATTCCTGGGAGCAAGCTTGAACACAACTTCCCAGATGGCTTTCCTCACGCCAGAGAAACAAGTTCATTTGACAGTCTACTTCAAACTACTGGCCACAAAGACCCAGCTATCTGCAAGGGAAGTACTGCAAGCCCTGGGGTTCATGGCCTCCTGAATTCCCCTAATTCCTTATGCAAGACTGCATATGAGGAAACTACAATGGTATCTAAAAAGGCTATGGTGTCAACATTCTCAGGATCTAGAAGCAATGATTCCTATCATACCTTGTCTACAGATAGAGTTCCTTTGGTGGGCCGAGGCCTGCCACCAAAACAAGGGACTGCCATTCACTCTACCCCCTGCCGCCCAAACCCTAACAACAGACGCATCAGACTATGCATGGGGGGCTCACTTGGCAGGGAAGTGCATTCAGGGCAAATGGAACCAAAGTCAAATGCACCTGCATATCAATCAAAAAGAAATGTTAGCTGTACAGAATGCTCTGACAGCCTTCAAGGACCACATTCTTCCAGGGCAGTTAATGGTAAAGCCGGACAACACCACTCTTATGTGGTACATAAGCAGGGGAACCCACTCATACCCTCTCTGCAGACTAGCCATGGCTCTGTGGGACACAGCCTTGAGCTACCAAGTGAACCTACAGGCTCAATTCCTGCCAGGAAAGGTAGATGAACTAAGCAGAAATCTCATGGACCCACACGAGTGGAAACTGAAACCAAAGATATTCAACATGTTGAGAAACATATGGTGAGCCCAGATATAGATCTGTTTGCCTCCCCCAGAACTACCAATTGGAAAAATTCTGCACAAGGACTTCCCACAAATAACCTTGGAAAGTGGATGCCCTGTCCTTCACCTGGAAAAACCTATCAGTTTATGCCTTTCCTCCTCTGCTCTCCTCTCCAAGGTACTACTAAAGATCAAACAGGACAAACCATGAATGATACTGATTGCACCAGACTGGCCATGCCAACACTGGTACCCCCTTTTGCGCAGTGTGTCACTGCTGGCACCATGGCACCTACCTCAGACCCCTGCCCTGCTGTCACAGCAGGAGGGCCAGATTCTGCACCCACAGCTTCAAACCCTGAACCTGGCAGCCTGGCTAATTACCTGATCTCTCCATTGCCATCCCTCAGTAAGCAAGTGTTGGATGTCATTCTGGAGGCAAGAAGGCCTAGTACTAGAAAATCTTATGCTGAAAAATGGAAAAGATTCGGTTCCTGGAAACAAACTCTGGGGATGGACACAGCAGCGACAAATTTACCTCAGATTCTTCAATACTTAACTGAGATGCTTCACAAGGGCCTTTCCTTTTCTTCCATTAAAATTCATGCCTCAGCCATTTCAGCTCATTACAACATAGAGCCACCCCTCTTTTCTCATCCACTGTTGAAGCAGTTCCTCAGAGGGGCCAAAAACTTAAGACCACCCAGGAGAGCCCCTACTCCAGCCTGGGACCTTAATTTTGTATTGGAAAAACTCACTCCACCTTCTTTTGAGCCAGCTGCAAATGCAGAGTTGAAATTCCTTTCGTGGAAAACAGCCTTCCTTCTAGCCATCACTTCAGCAAGAAGGGTGTCTGAATTACAGGCCCTCATGGCAATGGAGCTTTTCATCATTTTTCATGCGGAAAGGGTGTCTCTCAGGACCAATCCCTCCTTCATGCCTAAAGTGGTATCCAGTGTGGCACTTAATCAGTCCATTCATTTGCCAACATTCTTTTGTAATCCACAGAACAATGGGGAATGAATACTGCACTCCTTAGATGTGCACAGACAACTTAGATTTTATTTGGACAGGACTAAACCTCTCCGGAAATCTGAACAGCTGCTGGTTGCATTTGCTGCAGGGGCAGAGGGGAAGGCCATTTCAAAGCAAACCATTTCTAAATGAATAGGCCATTGCATTCATTTCTGCTATAAGCACCATGGAAAACCTACCCCACAGGAGTTTAGACCACATTCAACCAGGGCTGCATCTACCTCTACAGCCTTTCTCAGAGGTGTCCCTACCAGGGACATCCCTGAAACTGCTACCTGGAGTTCTGTATATATCTTCACCAAGCATTACCATTTGCCATTTTTTTCTAAATCCAGAGCTGGCTTTGCCACTGCAGTATTGCAGGGCCCTATAGCTGGTCCTAATGCTATTTAATTTTCTCCTCCCATACTTAGGTTTGGGAATCTACCCAAATGTGATGACTGCAACAGGGAAACACTAAAAACATAGTACAGTTGTGTACACTTACCATAAATGTAGATGTTTGAGTGTATTCACTGTTGCAGTCCTAGTTACCCTCCCTCCACCCCCCTGACTTCTATTGGCTATACCTCTATTCTTGCTTATTATGCTTAAAGCTTTTTGGTGTATTTACTTTTTTGTTGGAAGTGTAACCTTGTGTATATATATATACATACATATATATATATATATATATATATATATATATATATATATATATATATATATGGGTCTACCTGACATGGTAGACAGGCCATATGATCGACACTCATTTGGTCGACAGGCGGATTTGCCCCCGTCCCCAATGTTGTGCGACCCTGGAGTTGATATATATCGTTAGGGGGGGGTGTAGGGGGCACAGCCCCCCACATTGGGGGGTGTGGGGGGCGAAGCCCCTCACATAACATGCTTGTCGACCAAATGAACTGTCGGCCAAATGAGTGTCGATCATATGGCCTGTCGAATATATATATATATATATATATATATATATATATATATAGATATAGATATATATATAAATAACTGCTTCCCATTATGGGGGCACCTGACATCTGGGGCAAGAAAAACTGATGTAATGGCATCAGCTGCATGCTTTATACCCCTGACTACCTGACGTCATGGAAGATGAGACAGCAACCAACGCAGGACCCAAGACTTTGATAATCAGGCCGACTAAGGGCTACTGCAAGCTGATAACCCAAATGTGATGACTGCAACAGTATATACACTCAAACGTCTACATTTATGGTAAGTGTACACAGCTGTACTTTCTGGACATTGTAGATGATGCTTTCTTGTAATCTAGCCTTACCCCAGACACTTTACCTCCATCTCCCAGAAAACCTGACGGGTACTACAGAGTACCTAACTCTCACAAGTTCCTCTTCAAGAATCCTACTGCAGATCCAGAGACCATTTCCCAAGGACCAAAAGGCATTAAGGCTACTGCTGCCAAAAATCCTACCCCTTCTGATAGAGATTCTAGAGCCTTGGACCGATGGGGTAAGTAGGTATACACTTCTGCTACTTTGGCCATTAGGGCTTTACATTGCCAGTTTCATATGTTAAAGTATCAGCAGCATATTATGGGACTACTTAGACAGAAAATGATGTTGATTCCTGACTCTGCTGAACACAAAGAATTGCAAGATTTAATGCATTCTGCAGAACAAGTTGGTAAACATACTTTGCAATGTGGTTTTGACGCTTTAGAAGCATCTTGCAGGGCTGCTGTCACTGGGGCTGTACTTAGAAGGCGTGCTTGGCTTAATTTATTTTTATTTATTATTTATTTATTTATTTCCAGTTTGATAACCGGGGAGGTCCACTGGGCCCAGGGGGCCCGTTTTCAGTGGTGGCCCAGGCCAGTGGCTTAAGGAACAAAACTTGCCAGATCATGTTAAAGCTAAATTACTGAATGCTCCCTTAAACCAAGACCGCCTTTTTGGCAACAAAACAGAAGTCCTCAAAAGGATGGAGGAAAAAGCTAAATCTATGCAAACTGTTAGATTTCCTACAAGTACAGCATCCCAGATTCAGTAGGCATTGGCCTTCAAAGAACTGGTTCTTTTTAGTCTCAGGCCTTCTCAGTCCATACCCAGGAACATCAGACCACCTAGGCTACAGTCTCAGACTACGCACAGATCTAAGCAGTGGGGGGCTCCCACTTCCAAAGCAGGGAGTAGTAAGCCACCCCCCCCTACGGAAAAATGGCACAATGACTTAACCTTAATCCTTCCAAGCCCTGCTCAACTACCTGCTCCCTTAGGAGGAAAGCTTGCCCTGCATGCAAAAAACTGGGAACTCATTACCCAGGACAAATGGGTTTTGAACATAAGTTTCCCAAGGATACAGATTCCACTTCCACACACTACTAACCCCAAATGGTTGGCCAGACCTACCCCCAAATCAATGGGCGGAGGCCCAACTGCAAGTTCTGTCTCTTCTCAGTATCAGGGCTATTCAGCCTGTCCCAGCAGAACAAAGAGGACAAGGTTTTTATTCAAGGCTTTTTCTGGTACTCAAAAAAGACAACTACTGGCGCTCTCTATTCTCAACACCTTTCTGGTGGTTCCAAAGTTCAAAATGCTAACTCTTCAACAGCTTCTTCCTATGCTAGCTAAGGATGCCTGGCTGGCAACCCTAGACTTAAAGGAAGCTTACCTGCATATCCTAATAAGAGGATCCTGCAGACAATACCTACGTTTCAGGGCGGGCTCCATGAACTTTCAGTTCTCTGCACTTCCCTTTGGCTCCTCTACTGCGCCCTGTGTGTTCACAAAGTGTCTAGCTCCAGCCATTGCATTTTGCAGGCAGAGAAATATTCAGATTTACCCATACATGGACAATTGTCTGATTCAGGCAGAAAGCCAGGACTTGCTATTACAACACCTGGTATTCGTAAAGAAACTTCTAACCTCACTGGGGTACACCATCAACGAAAATAAATCTCACCTAGTACCCTGCCAGCAGATTGTATTCCTGGGAGCAAGCTTGAACACAACTTCCGAGATGGCATTCGTCACTCTGGAGAAACAAGTTTATTTGACACCCTACTTTACACTATTGGCCACAAAACCCCAGCTGTCTGCAAGGAAAATACTGTAAGCTCTGGGGTTCCTGGCCTCTTGCAGTCTACTAATTCCATATGCAAGACTGCATATGAGGAAACTCCAATGGTATCTAAAAAGCCTATGGTGTCAACATTCTCAGGACCTATGGTGTCAACATTCTCAGGACCTGGAAACAATGATTTCTATCATTCCTTGTATAAAGACAGAGTTCCTCTGGTGGGCAGAGGCCTGCTACCACAACAAGGAACTCCCTTTCACTCTACCTCTTGCCGCCCAAACCCTAACAACAGACGCATCAGACTATGCATGGGGGGCTCACATGGCAGGGCAAATGGAACCCGAGACAGATGCACATGCATATCAATCAAAAACAAATGTTAGCTGTACAGAATGCTCTGACAGCCTTCAAAGACCGTATTCTTCCAGGACAACTGTTGGTAAAGACAGACACCACAGTTATGTGGTACATAAGCAGGGGGGAACCCACTCATACCCTCACTGCAGACTAGCCATGGCTCTGTGGGACACAGCCTTGAGCTACTAAGTACACCTACATGCACAATTCCTGCCAGGCAAACTGAGTTCACTGGCAGACGACTTAAGCAGAAATCTCATGGACCCACACGAATGGAAACTAGAACCCAAAAATATTCAACCTCTTGAGGAACAAATGGGGACTCCAGAGGTAGACCTGTTTGCCTCCCCTCAGAACTACCAATTGAACAAATTCTGCACAAGAACTCCCCACAGTCAAGCTTGGAAAGTGGATGCCCTGTCCTTTACCTGAAAGCCTTTCGGTTTATGCCTGTCCCCCTCTGCCTCTCCTCTCGAAGGTTCTACTAAAGATCAAACAGGACAAGCCAAGGACAATACTGATTGCACCAGACTGGACATGCTGGCACTGGTACCCCCTCTTGCGCAGTGTGACACTGTTACAACCATGGCACCTGCCTCAGACCCCTTCCCTGCTGTTGCAGCAGGCAGGACAGATTCTGCACCCTCAGCTTCAAACCCTGAACCTTGCAGCCTGGCTAATAACTTGAGCTCTCCTCTAGCATCCCTCAGTAAGCAGGTACTGGATGTCATTCTGAAGGCAAGGAGGCCTAGTACTATAAAATCCTATGCTGAAAAGTGGAAAATATACTGTTCCTGGAGCCAGGCTCAGGGGATGGGCACAATGGTGCCCAGCTTACCTCATATTCTACAGTACTTAACAGAAATGCTCCACAAGGGCCTATCCTTCTTATCAATTAAAATTCATGTCTCTGCCATTTCAGCACATTATAATACAGAGCCACCCCTCTTCTCTCACCCCTTGCTAAAGCAATTCCTTGAAGGGGCCAAAAATTTGAGGACCCCCCCCCCAGGAGAGCTCCCGCTCCAGCCTGGGACCTTAACTTTGTATTAGAAAAGCTCACTCATCCCCCCTTTGAGCCAGCTGCTACAGCAGAGTTGAAATTCCTTTCTTGGAAAACAGCTTTCCTTCTAGCCATCACTTCAGCAAGAAGAGTGTCTGAATTGCAGGCCCTCATGGCAGTGGAACCCTTCAATGTGAGAGTGTTCGATCTCGCCGTTTGTTCTTACACATGGGTTCGGAGCCGATCCTCGGCTCCGTGTTGGCCGCTTGCAAGCTCTGCATCGAGAAGAAGCTCGAGACCAACCTAACTCCCACAATCCCCCTCTGCCTTTACCTCAGATCTAGTTTGCCGCTGCAGCGTTCGCATCACTTGATCGAGCTCGAGCACCTAAAGCTAAGATTTAAACTTTTTTCTTGTATTTTTTTAAGTTAGATTTTCTCTAAATCTTTGTGTATTGACTGTGTGTGAGAGTGATATTGTCTCGAGGTTTTTCTCGGTTCCAGTTAAAGTTATTTTAACTTTATTAGAGTTCCCTCGGGCCTATCCCTCCCTTTCAGGATTTGACTACCGGATAGACACTACTACTGGATTTGACTTTTTACCGGATTGGACATTATTACTGGACTTACTGTTATTGTTTGCTATACCTATTTTAGCTTTTTAAGATGTCTGAAAAGGCTAAGTCTGGGTTCAAGCGTTGCCAGTGTGGCCAAAAGATGTCAGTTACTGACAATCATAGTTCCTGCGTCTACTGTCTTGGCCCTCTCCATCTGCAAGAAGACTGTTCTTTTTGTCATTCTTTCAGTGGGAGGGTCATGACAGATAGGCGCAGGAAACTCATGGATAGGGGTTTGTTAAAACCTACCTTTCAAGAGGCTCTGGATGCTTCAGACCAGGCATCCAAATCCTCGAAGGAATCAAAGACGTCGGAGCCCAGGTCATCGGCTCCGAGCTCTTCAGTTAAGGTTCGATCACCGGTTCCACAGACTTCGGGACCGAGTGTTCAACTGTTGTCAGTTTCTGAGCCTCGAGTCTTGGAACCGGTGACGGAGCTCCCTCCCCCGACACTGTTGAGGTCGGCTCCGTCTTCGATTCCTTCGACGCGTTCTTCCAGACCCCTCTCCGACACCGATGTAGACCGCGTGGTGCAGAAGTTAATGGAGAATACGGCCTTAACCAAACTCATCTCGGTCTCCTCTCAGTTGGTGTCGAGACTCGAAGGCCTTCCCCTATCTCCAGCTGTTCCTCCTCCGAGACCTGTCCAGTCTTCGGAGCCGGAAGAAGCTGATCTCCTGATTGTGGAGCCCTCGGTGCCAGAACCATCCTTTTCTCGGTCGGCTCCGTTCACCTCGACTCCGTTGGATCCGGTACCGGAGTCTCGGAGCCGAAGATCCATCCTTGGTTCCGGGACCGAGAGTCGGACCGATGTTTCGGTTCCGACACTCCCTCTCGGGGCCTCGGCTCAAATCGACTCGGTTCCGTCCTCGGGGTCGATGCCTTCGGTGCCTGTTTCGGGGATTCTTCCCATTTCTTCGGAACCGGGAGATACCTCGACTCGGGATCCGGGGGCCTTCGATCTCATGAGGAAGGTGTTGTCTACCCAGACAACCACATCAGCAGAAACAGCTTCTCCTCCCCATAAAGGACCGTTATCCTCCTCTGCACCCACGGCTACATCTAAGCGTCGAGCACCTGTGTCTCAGCCACCCCTGGAGGGTGCCCCCTCTTCCTCGGAGGCTTCTTCGGATGCTCCCCCCGAAGAAGTCCCTAGGAAAAGATTGTGTAAGAGGAGGCACTTAGATTCTCCACAAGAGACTTTGACATCGGACACTGACTTGGATGAGTCAGAAGGGTCCCCAAAGTCACCTTCAGAAGATGTCTCCTTTTCTGACATCTTGGAGATCCTGAAGCAGAGAGGTGATTGGCAATCCCTCCCCCCTTCTGAGGATGAGTCAGTGCTGCTGAAGGCATTTGGTGCTCGCCCTTCCTCCTCCTGGGTCACTCCGCCCTTCGATGAGTTAATGGAGCTGATTGCTCGAAGGGCGTGTGAGACTCCTGACACGGTGGAGCCAGTCCCTAGAAAGCCTAATAAGTATATTACTGCACCCCAAGACAAGGCTTTTCTAACAAAGGGAGTTCCAGTGGACGCTATGGTGGTGGCAGCAGCCACGAAAAAGGAGATGTCGGAATCTTCCTCATCTGTCCATCCCCCTAACAGAGATTCTAGGACTATGGACAGATGGGAAGCGCATTTTTAGTTCAGCGGCTTTTTCTATGCGATCCCTGAACTATTTGACCCACTTCACACGACTACAGAGGGATCTAATCAAAGAGTTGGGAGATACCCTCCAGGGTACTACAGATGCTGCTGTCTCAGAAAAAGTTACAGCACAACTCAATACCCTTACATCCATTGTAAACTCGTCCATGAGGCTGATTTCATACGCAGCCGAAGGATCGAGTAGGGCAGCGGCTTCAGCGATTGCTCTTCGTAGACAATCCTGGATGCGCTTATGTTCATTTGCGGAAGCCTTCAAGTCTTCCTTTACTAACGCCCCATTTGACGGTGCCACTCTCTTTGGCCCCAAAGTAAAGGAGACCCTTACCCGGTGTGAGCAGGAGGGAAAGACTCTGCTGTCGGAGTCCGTTTTTCCACCCCATCCAGACCGTACCCCAAAGGGCAACGCGGTGGAAAAATGTGGTTTCGAAAACCCCAAGGATCTTTCCCAGGCACACAGGGTGATGCCCCCTCTAGAGGCAGAGGAGGGGGCAGAGGTGGAAGACGCCACCCTGGTGGCAGAGGGGGTCCGCAAAACCAAGGTGACAGGGATACCCCCCCTGGAAAACCTTTCCAGCACTCTTGAGAGGAGGCCCGACTGTACTGCTCTGGAGGCAGTCGGGGGTCACTTAGCTTTATACCCTCAGGCCTGGCAGAATACCCTTCCTATCCCCCCCCCCATTCCAAAGAGAAGACTCCCAGATGTGCCACCCCATCTGCGAGAACCTGCAGCTATGGAAATTTCAAAGCTGCTAGAAAAAGAGTCATCCAACCAGTCCTAGCGGACCAAAGAGGATTCGGAACTTACTCAAGGTTCTTTTTAGTTCCAAAGAAGACAGGGGACTGGATGCCGATTCTGGACCTAAGCAACCTCAATTCCTATGTCAAGAAAGAAAAGTTCCGAATGGTCACGCTTCAATCGATCCTTCCATTCTTACAGAAGGACGACTGGATGTGCTCAGTAGATCTGAAGGACGCATACTACCACATCAAAATGGCCAGGGCGTCCAGGGATCACTTGCGCTTCCGGCTGGGAGCCAGTCATTTTCAATTTCGAGCCCTGCCCTTTGGTCTGACCTCAGCCCCCAGGGTTTTCACCAAATGCATGGCAGTGGTAGCGTCCCACCTGAGACGCCTAGGATTCCAGGTGTTTCCATATCTGGACGACTGGCTCCTTTCTGCCACCACCCAGCGTCAACTGATACAGGCCAGGGATTACACTCTACAGATTTGTGTTCACCTCGGAATTTCCGTAAATTTCGAAAAATCTTTATTACAGCCATCACAGCATATCTCATTCATAGGAGCGGAATTGGATACACATCATTTAATTCTAAGGCTTCCTCCAGAAAGGATAGCCTCACTACAAAGCAACATATCTCTTCTTCTGTCATCCAAGAAATCCCCAGCAAGACTGGTTCTAAAGGTTTTGGGTCTCATGGCAGCTTCTCTCATTGCGATACCCCTGGGAAGACTGCACATGAGAGTTCTACAATGGCTACTGTTTGCACAATGGTCGTTCCAACAGCTACCTCTAACACACGAAATTCTGATCACAAACATATGCAAATCGCACCTAACTTGGTGGCTTCAGACTTGCAACCTTTCCAGCGGAAGACCATTTGTGCTACCCTCGCCGACAGCTACGGTGACCACGGACGCTTCCCTGATAGGGTGGGGGGGCATCTTTCAGGGACAGACTGTCCAAGGCGAATGGACCAATTTAGAGTACAATCTGCACATCAATGTTCTAGAGTTGAGGGCAGTGTTTCTAGCGTTGCAACACTTTGCTCCCCTTCTTCCTCTAGGGACTATTGCAGTTCAGACGGACAACATGTCCGTAGTCTGGTACATAAACAAACAAGGGGGAACCAAGTCCTATCAGCTATGCAGAGAGGCCATGAGAATCTGGCAATGGGCGGAGTCCACGGGTCACTTTCTGATAGCAACGCACATCCCGGGGTCATCCAACGTCATAGCCGACAGGCTGAGCAGAGCAATCCTATTGCCTCACGAGTGGTCCCTAAAACAGTCAGTTGCGAAGAAGATTTTTCGCAAGTGGGGCCAGCCTTCCTGCGATCTTTTTGCGTCTCCAATGAACGCCAAATGCAGGAGCTACTTTGCCCTATTATCCCCTCCAGGGGAAGTCCCCAGGGACGCACTGGTTCACGATTGGCCCCCGGTCTCCTGTGCTTTTCCTCCCTTTCCCCTGATTGCAAAGTTTCTGCAGAAAGCCAACAACCTGCAAAGGACGATTATCCTCATTGCCCCATTCTGGCCTCGTCAAATCTGTTTTCCCTTTCTTCTGGCACACCGCATTCGGGAACCCTGGATCCTGGACCCGGAGACGGATCTACTGACCCACTCGTCAGGGGCTCCCCACCCTTCGCTCTTGTCACTCCATCTAGCAGCTTGGTTGCTCCGCTTCCCTACTTAGCCAGGTCTGATCTTCTTTCACCTGCAGTTCAGAATATACTAGTGGCTTCTCACAAAGCTTCCACTACAAAGACCTACACTAGTAAATGGAAGCGCTTTGTTTTCTGGGCACATTCACAGCATTTGGATCCTGTTATAGCTCCTTTAAACAAGATTTTGGAATTTTTAACAGAGTTGTTCCACCAAGGAGCTTCTCCTGCCACTTTAAGAGTGCAATTGGCTGCCATTTCCAACTTTCATGTGGAAGAATGTGGGGCACCTATTATGGCTCACAGACTTTGTAAGGCCTTTTAAAGGATCGTTCCATATTAGACCACCAGTTAGGACTCCTACATCTCCGTGGAATCTGAACCTTTTGTTGTCTAAATTGATGTTGCCTCCGTTTGAACCGGCTTCCTCTTGTCCATTGAAGTATTTGTCGTGGAAGACCCTCTTTTTGGTGGCCATTACATCGGCTAGGCGGGTGTCAGAGCTTCAGGCTCTTTCTGTTAAACACCCTTATCTGATCTTTCACTCTGACAGAGTATCTCTTCGCACTAATCCATCCTTCCTCCCCAAAGTCTGCTCTATTAATAACATTAATCAATCCATTGAACTTCCCTACCTTTTTCAAAAATCACTCCAATAAGTTGGAGTATATGTTACACAAGTTAGATGTTCATAGACAACTTAGATTTTACTTGGATAGAACAAATGATCACAGGAAATCAGATCAACTTTTTATAGCCTTTGCGGACAGCAGGAAAGGTGTAGCAGTTACTAAACGAACCCTTTCCAAATGGCTAACTGATTGCATTGTGTTTGTTTATACTACTTCAGAACAAACTTTACCTGCCAAACCCAAGGGGCACTCTACAAGATCAGTATCTACATCCCTGGCTCATGCAGCTCGCTTACCATTAGACACTATTTGTGCAGCTGCCACTTGGTCTAAACCACATACATTCATTTCTCATTACAAAGTGGACAGGGTTTCTAGGGACAGGGCATCCTTTGGTTCCACTGTGCTCAAGAACGTTCTCCCATGAGTTCCTCAGGAACATGGAGCTAGGGGCGCTACCCATGTGTAAGAACAAGCGGCGAGATCGAACACTCTCACATTTAGAAGTTATGTTCTTACCATAACGTTCCATGTGGAGTGTTCATCTCGCTTTGTTCTTACATTCCCACCCTCCCACCCTCAGGAAGAACGTACAGTTTGGTGCCTGGTCTGGGTTATTCTGCTTCTGCATTCGCAGTTGTTGTGTATATATGTATGTACATATGTATATATAGCTATAAGTGTTCTTGTAGTTATGTAGTTTTTTGCATGAGTGTGTTCTCTCTCTGACTGCTGGTTTGCTTGCAAACTAGATCTGAGGTAAAGGCAGAGGGGGATTGTGGGAGTTAGGTTGGTCTCGAGCTTCTTCTCGATGCAGAGCTTGCAAGCGGCCGACACGGAGCCGAGGATCGGCTCCGAACCCATGTGTAAGAACAAAGGCGAGATGAACACTCCACATGGAACGTTATCGTAAGAACATAACTTCTAATTATCTTCCATGCGGACAGGGTTTCCCTCGGGACTAATCCTTCCTTTATGCCCAAGGTGGTGTCTGCTGTGGTCCTAAATCAGTCCATTCATTTGCCAACTTTTTTCCCTATTCCACAAAACAAAGGGGAACGAATACTGCACTCTCTGGACGTGCACAGACAACTTAGATTCTATTTGGATAGGACTAAGCCCATCAGAAAATCTGAACAGCTGCTAGTTAGCTTTGCTGCAGGGTTCGAGGGGAAGGCCATTTCAAAGCAAACCATTTTCAAATGGATAGCCCATTGCATTAATTTCTGCTACAATCACCATGGAAAATTTACCCCACAGGGGATAAGGTCACATTCCACCAGGTCTGCATCTTCCTCTATGGCATTTCTCAGAGGCGTCCCTACCAGGGATATCCTAGAAGCTGCTACCTGGAGCTCTGTACATACCTTCACCAAGAATTACCACATGCCTATATTTTCTAAATCCAGAGCTGGATTTGCCACTGCAGTCTTGCAGGGCTTAATAGCGGGCCCTAATGGTCTTTAACTTCCTCCTCCCTTTCTTAGCTTTGAGAATCAACCCAAATGTGATGACTCCAACAGTGAAACACGAACCTAGTACAGTTGTCTACACTTATAAATGTAGATGTTCGAGTGTATTCACTGTTGCAGTCCTGGTTACCCTCCCTCCAGCCCCATGACTTCTCTTGACTTTACCTTTCGTTCTTGTTGGTATATTTATTTTTCTTGTGTATTTGCTTTTTGATGGTTTACCATACCATGTACTTGCTTCCTATTGTGGGGGCACCTGGCATCTGGGGCAATAAAAACTGATGTAATGGCGTCAGCTACGTGTTTTATACCCCTGACAACCTGACGTCAAGGAAGAAGCGACAGCATCCAATGCAGATATCCGAAGACTCTGGTATTCAGGCCGGTTGAGAGCTAGAGGGCTACCTGCAGGCAGATAACTCCAAATGTGTTGACTGCAGCAGTGAATTCACTCGAACATCTACATTTGTGGTAAGTGTACATAACTGTACTTTCTCCTTCCTTTGGTCTGATCATCTTTACCCTCCATGCATACTGGAACCCATTCCAGCTCTTCTCTCACACCCCTTAGAGATGTGCCATCGCAATATCCATGCCTTCAAGCTAACTGAATTGGTTTCTCCACTTCCAGTAATTGTCAGACAGCCCAGACTTTCTCCCCCAGTAGGTACCATATTATCCTCACAAAAGGTTTCCACCAAGAATGTTTACAAGAGTAAGTGGAGAAGATTCTCTGTTCAGGCTTCAAAAAATGATGGTGATCCGTTTTCTACAAAGGTTTCTGCTGTCCTCGAATTTTTTACTATTTTGTTTAAAGAAGGAGATAGCTTTTCTACGATTAAACTACAATTGGCTGCCATTTCCAATTTTTATACAAAAGACAAAGTTTTTCTTTGGCATCTCTTAAATCATGTAAAGCATTTCTAAAAGCCATTTTTCTTAGACCACCAGTAAAAGATCCTTCACCTCCCTGGGATCTGACTGCTCTGCTACGAAGCTTAATTCAAAAACCCTTTGAACCTTCTGCAAAAAATGACCTAAAATTTCTTTCATGGAAAATGCTCATTAGTAGCTTTTACTCCTGCAAGGAGGATTTTTAAACTCCAGGCTCTTTCATCAAAAGGTTATTTTATGAACAAACCCCACCATTTTTACCTAGAGTAGCTTCTGAATCAAACATAAACCAGTCCCTTCTTTCCAAATTTTTCAAATAAAGGAGAAAAATTGCTTCATTTTCTGGACGTGAACAGGCAATTGCATTTTATCTACACAGGACGAAGCAAACCAAAATGTCAGATCAGCTGTTCGTTTCCTTCTCGCCAAAAACACTGGGTTATCTAGTTTCTAAAGTGACTTTAGCTAAAAGGGTCACTGATTTTATTTCTTGGATCTGTTCTCAACAAGGCATTTCCCTATCTAAATCACCTAAAGCCCACTCAACTAGGTCCATGGCTTTTTTGTCAGTTTTTTTGGTCAAGAACATCTGTTGATGATCTCTATGCGGTAGCCACATGGTGCAATGCACATATATTTGTTACTCATGACATATTGGATCTAATATCCAGAAGTAGAGCTGCTTTTGGCTCAGCGGTATTCCGGAATATAATTCCATGAGGGCTACCCAAGATCAACATAGCTAGGAATTCTGTCCTATCTGTTGAAGAATGAAAAGGAGAACATGGGATTTATAAGGTACGTACTCTCACCATAACTAGGTATCTGTGTTGCCATTTTCATTATTCCTCATCTTCCCTCCCATCCATCACCTGAACTTAAATTTTCTGGAAGAACCAGTTGGATTCTTTGTTGGAACTTATAGTTCCAAGTTTGAGCCCTGTCTCTCTGCTATTCCTCTTCTGTCTACTTCTAGGGACTTTATGGCAACAAAGTCGAACTGAGGTATTGAGGATGGAGGAGGGCATTGGTAGGTAGAGGGAGGAGCTTGAGAGTTGGAACCAAAGTCTAGATTATGCCGCTGAGTCTTATCCAAGGATCAGATCCAAACCCATCTATTGAGGAAGAATGAAAGTGGGCAATGCAGATGCCTAGTTATGGTGAGTACATAACTTATAATTGTATAATTGTTATACTTGAGTAGTGTAGTAGATTAGGTAAAGTAAATTTTTCTTGTGTTTCTGTCTAAAGTCATTCTTTAAAATGGTGAGTCATAATGTTTAAAATGTTAATTTCTGTTTAGGTAACAGCTTATCAAGAAGTAATATCACAGCCACCTCCTCTTCCTCCTCCTCCTCCTCCTTATCGAGAGGCGTCCAGAATGGTGCGCCCAATAAAGTTACTCCAGCACTATATAACAGTGGTAAGAAATCTTCATTGTAAAATAGTACAGAAGCATTTTTTATGTGGTTGGCAGTATTTCATTTTATATATGGTAAAAAAATTTTAACAGGTACTGTTCCTGCTTACAAGCCACCAAGTCAACACTACATGATCCCATCATCCAGCCCTGGCAGTATAGCAGTCGCTTCTGTGTACCAGCCTTCTTCCAGATTTCCACCAAATTCAGTAGCACCTCAGCAGTTACCTCGACCCATGAACATTTCTGCTCAGTCCATTCACAGATCCATGGTTAATCCTTTATCAGGACAGACTGTGCCCAGATCTTGTTCTGTGACATCACAGCCATTGAACAGACCAATTAGCATTCCAGCAACTTCACAGCAAGTTTCCAGAAGTATAACCATTCCCATCATGGCACAGCCAGTACCCAGACAGATGACCACAGCAACTTCACAACCCATAATATTAAATCAGGTAAGGTATCCTGGTTGTATTAATTTTGTGTGTTTTTACAATTTATATGTTCTTTGCACGCCTAATCATAAATAGGTATATGTACATTATTTTATCTTTTAAGGGTTATAGTTCATAAAGGCTTGCAGATGACAACTTCTTGTGTCTTCAGGACATTTGCGTTCTTTCCAGCTGAAGACACAAGAAGTGGTCATGAAGACACAAGAAGTGGTCATCTGCAAGCCTTTTGTCTTCAGGACATTTACGTTCTTTCCAGGTGTTTGCTTGATATTCACCATAGTCCAGTTTGCTTTTATGGAGTACTGAATATCAGATGATGTATGTAGTGACCAACACCCACACATCTTATTCAATAATGCCATTAATTATCCACTAGCTATCTCCTGCTGATCCAAAGTGTGCAACTTGAAGGGGGTAGCATCATCCAGTCAGTGTTTCCATGGGTCTTGAATGGTTGGTGGCAGATCTGAATGTCTGATGTACAAAAGCAAGATATACAGTCTGACAGCATGAGTTAAGTAGTAAAGAATGGAGGAGGGTGCAAGTTAAATTAAGGTAAAAAAAAAAAAAAAAACAGGAGAACCATCAAGAAGTGCAAGTAATAATGTGGAACCCTTTACTTCTTAAAGTGTATGATATGGTAAGTCTGGCAGTTGTCCATGTTTCTATCCAGGTTTCACAACAGTGGCTGATTTGCATTGCATTATAAGTTGGTCAGTTTTTCAACATGAAGTGCATAAAGTGCATTTCCAGAGGTAGTTTTTGGGAACAGTCATTTTGCAAAGACACCTTTGTCATTTTAGCAGATGAAATGGACTTTACTTTAAATGATGAGTTCCTTGAGAAGGACGTATCAGAACAGCTAAGGTTAAAATGCTGAAACAGAGCTTGAGCTGAATTCCAGACACTAGAAGAAATTCGTTTAACTGTGCAGTAGCAGTTCCGGATTTTATTCAGTAAAATGATTAGTAGACATATGAGGTTCAGTTTATACAAGCTAATCGAATTGCATAGTTTTGCATTGTATTAAATATTCTGTCAGATGATGTCAACTTTTTATAATCAGCCTGCTTCATGATGTGGAATGATAGAGCCCTGACTGTAAACCAGGTAACTAAGGTTTGATAAACTGATCCCTGAGGAGTAAGATGAAGGGCTAGGACATAACAGCAGTTCTGCCAGCTCATGTGTCTGAATGGGAAGGGGTGGAGTTTACAGCCAAGGATGCTAGTCCAGAAGATGGGTGTAGATGGTTTGCACATTGGGAACTAGATGAGACAGCAGGTGGGGCATTCCAGTAATGTCTTCACCAGCTGCAAGCATGACTGTTTACCAGGATACCCTGATTTCCACTCCACCTACTTCTGCTGACTACTTACAATAAAAATCTCCCTACTTAATAGACCCAGTCCAAAGAGAAAACTCTGGGAGTTATTATAGAGGATAGAGCTGATGACTGATGGCAGACAGCTGTGACTAGAGCCAGAATAAAAACTTTATATACATTAAAAATTTGGACATTTTGAGTAACATAATTTTTTCTTTTGGTAGACTTGAACTCATGTTAAAATGGCTTTGTTGACCAGAAGCAAATAGCAAATGCATTTATGAGAATGCAGCTGATAGAGAAAATAAAAGCAATGCAAGGGTCTCTTCCTCCCTCCCCATTATTGCTTTCACTGTATGCCAAATAGACATTTGATTTGGCCAGCTTGGACTCCATGTGGGAACATGAAGCTGTAAGAGGCAACCAGATTATTGTTTTGGAACTAAAGGATGGCTGTAGTGAATTAAACACCTATGTGGTAAGACTGATGCAGGCATTTCCAAACCATTCATCCTGGGCAAGAGTCTAAAGCAAAGGTTTCCCTTATGCCATTTATGTTTAGATCTTCCATTAACCACCTAGAGTGGCCAGTATTGATGAACCTGTAACTGGAGTTTCGTGCATCTGAGGCTAAGCATAAGCTTAACAGTATATGTAGATAGTCATATGCTCTTACTTGTACAATGTAGTGCATTATAGGTTGAGGGGATGCTACTCTCCTAAGACGTATTGTCTTTCAGATGAGATGTTAAACAGATATCTTTTCTGTCTGAGTTGGTTGTGGCGTACTTATGTCGATATAAAAGGTATGTGCATCATATTGATCACTGCTGCAGTAGCCTTAGCTATATGGATTATATCCTGCCAGGGATATAACAGCAATGCAGCTAACAAAGCTTCAAGACACCTTCCATGAATCCAGACTGTCTGGCAGCTCAGGCTGAGAGGAGGAAAAGACCAGCATGGGCACGAAGCCTTCAGAGCTTTACTGTCGCTGAAGAGTGTTCTAGTTTGAGGCTTTTGAGGATTGACAATTGGCTTTTGCTTTTCTTTGATGGGCAGATAAGTTCCCTTTGGGGGGAACTTCCAATCTGAAGTAGTTAACTTCATTTATCTGCAACCTGTGGGTATTCGGATCCATACTGGATCCGAGCCGGCAACATTTTATCAAGCATCTGCTCCAAGCTCCTCCCCTTACCCATAATCCCTCACCTCTTCTACCTTCCCTCAGATCTCATTTGCCGCTTCATGCGTACGCATCATGGTCTCTCTAGCTCCAAGTTGGGTAGTGTAAGTGGAACTTTTGATTCTTTAGTTAGTGTGTGAGAGTAGTTGTTTGTGCTATCTCTTCCTCCCCTTCATCTTGTCGTTGGTTTGTAAAAAAAAAAAAAAAAAAAAAAAAGTAGTTAGAAAGTTTGTGTTTTTCTTGAATAGAGTAGGCCTAGCCAACCCCTGATTGTGCGTTTGTCTAGTTTAGCGTTTGGCTCAGTGGAGTGTATTATGGCTGACCAGCCTAAACCAATGTTCAGGAAATGCACAGTGTGGCCACAAGCTTTCACCGGCTGATGGCCGCACTCTGTGTGTTATTTGCCTTGGCGTTCCCCATCTTAGTTTGCCATGTGCTGTGTGTGCAGGGTTCAATCCCAGAGCCCTTAAAGAAAGGAAGGCGAAACTGGTAGTCAAGGGCCTGCTACAAGATGTTCTTCGTGTTTCACTGTTGCAGTCATTACAATTGGGTTATCCTGCTGGCAGGTTGCCCTCAGTCGGCCTGAATTCCAATGTCTTGGTCCGGCGTCGGTTGCTGTCACCTCTTCCCTGACGTCAGGGTGTCAGGGGTATAAAAGATGCAGCCGACGCCATTTTCTCCAGTCTTTATTGCCGTGCAGTGCCTGAAGCAGAAGCAGTTCGCAAGTGCCGGTCAGCCTACTCCTGAGATTTTCGTGTTCGAATTTCAGATCCAAAGTCTTCATTAAAAGCTAAGTACCCCATTGGGGAAATTTTTTTCTTGCTCCAGACCGATGTCAGAAAAAGTTAATAATTGTATTTCCTGTGGGAAGCAAATACCTCATAAGGACTTTCATTCTTACTGTATTCCTTGCCTAGGCCCAGACCACGACGTTGCTAGTTGTCTGTTTTGTGCTAGATTTAACCAACACACTATTAAGCGTGGGTACGATTTTGCTTTTCGTTATTTTGGCCGAAGATTTAATTATACAATGTCGTCGGATAGCTATCTGACTACCGGAGTTCACAAGAAACGCAAAGAAAAATAAAAAGACAGGCAACCAAGGTCCAAAACTGAAGATGAGGCTTCTTCTAAGCCAGTCGCTGGTTCGCCGGTTCTCAGTGAGGCGCTTTCGCAGCCCCTGACGCCCACTACTTTAGAGCCGCAGGCTACTTACGACTCCCATGTGGAGCCGACTAGGCCGCTGGAAACTCAAGGTATTGGACCCTCGGAGACAATTCCCTCAGATGGGTCCGGAGCCGCTGAACAAGCATCGGCTTCTGAGGGTGTATTCAGACCTATGCAATTATACATTAAAACGACTTCGGCTTCAAAGGCAAAGACTAAAACTCCTTTAAAGACAAAGAAACAAGTACAGCAACCTCATGGACAGGCCTTCATGCCCAAAAAACAGATGCTCAAAATTGCCGAAGACTTAATTTCTTTGATCAGGGGTTCCCATCCCCCTCCTGATAAGAGGCCTAGGCAAGAGACAGACTATGAATCTTCAGATCAGGTTTCCATTTCATCTGATTCCTCTTCTGATCAGGAATACTCCCTTCCTCCCTATGAGGATTCTGATGCTGAAGAATCTCTCCCTTCAGCCTCTCCTCCTGAGGACCACTCTTTTGGGGAAACCTTGCATACCATGAGGGAGCATTTCCACTGGGAGAGCCAAGATTTTTCAGAATCTAAGAAAAGGCTCAGATACTTCCTTTTACTACTACAACACAGGCCCCTAGCTATTCCACCTGTGTTAGACATTGTAGATGATGTGTTCTCAGAGTCTAGTCTGACTCCTAATTCCTTACCTCCAGCTCCTGTTAAGCTGGACAGATACTACAGGGTTCCTGATTCTCATAAATTCCTTTTCAAAAACCATGCTGCAGATCCAGAAACTCTCTCTCAGGGTCCCAAAGGGGTAAAGCTTCCACTGCAAAGAACCCTACCCCCTCTGACAGAGATTCTAGGGCTCTGGACAGATGGGGGGAAAAAATTTACACTTCTGCTACCTTGGCTATAAGGGCCTTAAATTGCCAGTTTTATATGCTCAAATATCAGCAATACATCATGTCACTGCTTAAACAGAAAATGTTGACAAATTCTGAATGCGCAGAAAACAAAGAAATGCTGGATTTATTGCATGCAGCTGAACATGTTGGAAAGCATACTTTGCAATGTGGTTTTGATTCTCTGGAGGCCTCCTGCAGGGCCGCAGTTACGGGTTCTGTCATTAGGAGGCATGCTTGGTTAAAGGAACAAAATTTGCCTGATCATGTCGAAGCAAAATTATTAGATGCTCCATTACAGCATGATACCTTGTTTGGTGTTGAGGCAGAAGAGGTGTTAAAGAAAATGGAGGACAAAGTTAAATCTATGCAAACGGTCAAGGATTTCTTACAGGTACAGCCTCCAAGATTTAGCAGACACTGGCCTACAAAGAATTGGTCCTTTCCAGTGTCAGACAGGCCACAAAGGGGCAGATCCAGACGCTCTAGAGGCATGTCCCAGCCCCAAGGCTCGTACAGGTCTAAACAATGGGGTGCTTCTACCTCCAAAAGTGGAGAAGACAAATCACAGCCATACAGGAAACAGTCCCAATGACTTCCCCCTGCCTGCGCCAAGCACTTATCTTCTGGCAGCACCTTTAGGGGGGAAACTAGCACTTTTTTCTCAGAATTGGCACATTATAACCCAGGACAAATGGGTCCTAGACATAGTGTCACAAGGCTACAAGTTTCACTTCCATACCCTGCCAAGGGCAAACGGTTGGCCAGACCTGCCAAAAAATCAATGGGCAGAGGCACAAAAATAAGTCTCATCCCTCATGGACATGGGGGCCATTCAGCAAGTACCAGAGCAAGAGCAGGGACAAGGATTTTACTCAAGGCTATTCTTGGTACCAAGAAAGGACAAGGCCTGGTCACCAATACTGGACCTATCTATTCTAGACACATACCTGGATGTACCAAAATTCAGAGTGTTGACTTTACAGCAGCTTCTGCCCATGCTGGGCAAGATGGCTTGGCTTGTGACTTTAGACCTAAAAGAGGCATACCTGCATGTCCCAATCAGACAAACATGCAGAATATACCTCAGATTCAAAGCTGGCTTAATGCATTACCAACTCTCTGCACTGCCCTTTGGTTTATCTACTGCGCCCAGGGTCTTTACAAAGTGCCCGGCACCAGTAATTGCATTCTGCAGACAAAGAGGAATACAAATATATCCTCACTTGGACGACTGCCTCATTCAAGCAGAGAACAAGGACATTCTACTACAGCATCTTGCGTTTGTAAAGAGATTTTTAACATGCCTATGGTACACAGTCAACAAAAAGAAATCAAAACTAGTACCCTCTCAAGAGATAATATTCCTGGGTGCAAACTTAAATACAACTGCCCAGATGGCTTATCTCACGCCAGACAAATAAAGGCAACTGACTACCTATTTCAAAATGTTGGCAACGAAGGCCCAGTTATCTGCAAGAAAAATTCTTCAGGCTTTGGGCTTCATGGCATCCTGCATCATACTAATTCCATATGCAATATAAACAACTCTGACCACAAACCACCAGTTATTGTGAAAAAGACAACCAGGAAAAACAAATTTCTTTTATTCTTCTAGCGCTTCGGTGTTTCCACCTTCAAGGAATATCAAACAGTAAAATCACAAACCACACCTTCTTATATATTACATTCAATTAGCAGCACATGTCTACTAATTACACAGCAGTTTACCTTAAAGCAGACACTTCCAATTTAATTCATTATTAAGACCATTAGGTGTCATAGTTTTATATTTTAAAATGAAAATGCTTTCTTTATATAATCATTTTTGTTTCAATACATTTTCATCCATACTCAAACATTTTACAGTCTCTAAAACAGTACCCTGTAACAGGGCCCCATTACTATTATGAAGCATCCTAAAATGTGCAGCAATTTATTTTATCCTCTATTATTTTTAACATCTCTCATATGCTCCATGAATCTGACACGGAATTCTCTCTTAGTTTCCCCTAAGTAATAAAGTTCACATGGGCATCTTAATGCATATATTAGCCTCTACTTCTACACGTGTGTGTGTCTCTAGGCTCAAATTTAACCCCCATTTATATTCTTAAATGTATAACAACATTATTACAAATACTGCATCTATTGCAGCACATTGTACCTCGACTCAAGATAGTTCTTGATATTGCTATTTTTGGCATGGAAAATTTACCATGTACCACCATGTCCTTTAAATTTCTACCCCTTTTGTAAGAAAACAATGGTTTATAAGGAAGAATATTTGCCAAAGCTTTGTCTCCCACCAAATATTTCCAATATATTAAAGCTTTTATTTCCTCAATTTTTATATTATACACTGTTACATAATAAATAGCATCTCCTTTCCCCTTACTCCAAGAAAACTACTGTTATGTTGTTTATACCTTCTTTTATTCAAACATGCATCATCCTCCATATTTAACTTTCTCATTATTTTAATGTAAGCCTTTTCCAAAATATCTGGGTCATAGCCCCTATACAAAAACATTTGATTAGTTCTTTCCATCTCTTTCACTAATTCATTCTTATCACTACACAACCATGAAACACATACCAATTCACCAAATGGTAAAGCTTCTAACACATGGGGAGGGTGACAACTGGTGGCATGTAGGTATTGGTTACTGTCCACAAATTTCCTATGGATATTGGACAAAATACTCCCATCTTCCATGCCTTCCAAAATGAGATCAAGATATACACTTTATTCCCTTTTTGAAGTCCATCGAAAGCAAGACCAAAGGGATTCCTATGCATATCTGTTATAAAACTCCCTACCTCTTCTTCACCCCCCCTCACATATAAAAATTAAATCATCAATAAAACGGAAATAAAAATCCACATATTTTTTCATAAAATCCAAATTAAATAGAAACTTTTTTTCAAAAAAGGACAAGTTTGCATACATGGGGGCAAAAGCTGCCCCCATCGCTGTACCTTGTTTCTGTCTGTATAATACATTGTCAAAGTAAAAATAATTGTTTTTCAGACAAAACTCAACCATATTGGTGACACAGTGAGATAAAGGACCATCACCCATAAAATACTTAATCACTTCTAAACCATCCTTATGGTGGATGGAGGTGTATAGGCTCTTAACATCAATCACCAACCAGTATCTGGTTTTATTCCATACTACCGGCGAAATTTTATGTAAAAAATCTACACTATCCTTTATATACACAGGGGATTTGAGAACATAGGGTAATAATAACTCATGTAATATTAGACTGATATTATGTAAAAAATAATTACAAGCTGAAATAATAGGTCTTCCCGAAGGTTTAACCAAAAGGGGGCTATGACCCAGATATTTTGGAAAAGGCTTATATTAAAATAATGAGAAAGTTAAATATGGAGGGTGATGTATGTTTAAATAAAAGAAGGAATAAACAACATAATAGTAGTTTTCTTGAAGAGAATAAGGAGAAAGGAGATGTTATTTATTATGTAACAGTATATAATATAAAAAGTGAAGAAATAAAAGCCTTGATAGAGTATTATTGGAAATATTTGTTGGGAGACAAAGCTTTGGCAAATATTCTTCCTTATAAACCATTTTTTTCTTACAAAAGGGGTAGAAATTTAAAGGACATGGTGGTACATGGTAAAATTTCCATGCCAAAAATAGCAATATCAAGAACTATCTTGAGTCGAGGTACAATGTGCTGCAATAGATGCAGTATTTGTAATAATGTTAATACATTTAAGAATATAAATGGGGTTAAATTTGAGCCTAGAGACACATACACGTGTAGAAGTAGAGGGGTAATAAATGCATTAAGATGCCCATGTGAGCTTTATTACATAGGGGAAACTAAGAGAGAATTTTGTGTCAGATTCATGGGGCATATGAGAGATGTTAAAAATAATAGAGAGGATAAAATAATTGCTGCACATTTTAGGATGTTTCATAATAGAAATGGGGCCCTGTTACAGGGTACTGTTTTAGAGACTGTAAAATGTTTGAGTATGGATGAAAATGTATTGAAACAAAAATTATTATATAAAGAAAGCATTTTCATTTTAAAATATAAAACTATGATACCTAATGGTCTTAATAATGAATTAAATTGGAAGTGTCTGCTTCAAGGTAAACTGCTGTGTAATTAGTAGACATGTGCTGCTAATTGAATGTAATATATAAGAAGGTTTGGTTTGTGATTTTACTGTTTGATATTCCTTGAAGGTGGAAACACCGAAGCACTAGAAGAATAAAAGAAATTTGGTTTTCCTGGCTGTCTTTTTCACAATAATTGGTGGTTTGTGGTCAGAGTTGTTTATATTGTGGAGAAGAGGAGAATTTGTGGCTCATAATTCCATATGCAAGACTGCATATGAGGAAACTTCAATGGTACCTAAAAAGTGTTTGGACTCAACATTGCCACAGCCTGGAAACAAGGGTTACTCTCATTCCCTGCCTGCAACAGGAGTTTCAATGGTGAGCGAAGGCTTGTCCCCAGAACAAGGGACAGCATTCACTTTACCCCCAGCCAGGCAGACTTTAACAACGGATGCATCAGATTATGCCTGGGGGGCCCACATGGCAGGAAGATGTATTCAAGGCACATGGTCCTCAAGCCAAATGCATCTACATATCAATCAAAAAGAGATGCTAGCTGTTCAAAATGCCCTGACAGCTTTCAAGAACCTCTACTTCATCCGGGACAACTACTGAAAAAGACAGACAACACCACGGTCATGTGGTAAATAAACAAGCAGGGAGGCACTCATTCTTACCCCCTTTGCAGACTAGCCATGACTTTGAGGGACATTGCATTGACTTACCAAGTACATCTGCAGGTACAATTCCTGCCAGGAAAGATAAATACTCTGGCAGACGAACTAAGCAGAAACCTCATGGATCCCCACGAATGGCAATTAGATCCACAAGTCTTCAGCATGATAACAAGGAAATGGGGATGCCCGGATATAGATCTATTTGCTTCTCCTCACAACTACCAACTAGAGAGATTCTGCACAAGGATTTATCACAGACAAGCATGGAAAGTGGACGCATTATCTTTCAGCTGGAAAAACTTAGCAGTATATGCCTTTCCTCCTCTGCCTCTCCTCCCCAAGGTACTCCTAAAGGTCAGACAAGAGAAGCCAAAGATGAAACTGATTGCCCCAGACTGGCCCCGCCAGTACTGGTATCCAATCCTAAGGAACTTGTCTCAATGCCCGGCTTGGACCTTGCCTCAAATACCTCATCTACTGTCCCAACAAAATAATCAGATCCTGCACAGCCAACTCAGGACCTTAAATCTGGCAGCATGGCGGATAATGTAGTCATACAAAACACACCTCTCACTAAAGCTGTGATGGATGTCATTTTGGAGGCCAGAAGGCCTAGTACTAGAAAATCTTATGCTGGAAAATGGAAGAGATTCTGTGCTTGGAACCAGGCACAAGGGATTGACACAGCTGTTCCAAGTATCCCTCAGACTTTGCAATACTTAACTGAGATGCTGGACAAAGGCCTATCCTTTTCATCAATTAAAATTCACGCCTCTGCCATTTCGGCTCATTACAATACAGAGCCACCAATCTTTTCTCATCCTTTGTTAAGGCAGTACCTCAGAGGAGCCAAAAACTTAAGGCCTCCAAGGAGATCACCAATACCTGCATGGGACCTCAACTATGTTTTGGAAAAACTCACCCTGACTCCTTTTGAGCCAGCCGCTACTGCTGATATAAAGTTTTTATCTTGGAAAACCGCTCTGTCCCTAGCAATAACTTCTGCAAGACGAGTTTCAGAGCTACAGGCACTCATGGCTGTGGAACCCTTTATCTTTTTTTTTATCCAGGCAGGGTTTTTCTGAGGACAAACCTGACATTTATGCCTAAGGTGGTGCCAGTGTGGCCCTTAACCAAACTATTCATCTGCCAACTTTTTATCCATATCCACAGAACAAGGGGGAGAGAATTCTGCATTCTTTGGACATACACAGACAGCTTTGATTCTACTTGGACAGAACCAAAGTTTTCAGAAAGACAGAGCAATTACTAGTGGCATATGCTGCAGGATCACAAGGAAAGGCAATCTCAAAGCAGACTATTTCAAAGTGGATAGGCCACTGCATTCGTTTCTGCTATTCACAACATGGCAAGCCAGTGTTCAACCCGAGCAGCAGCCACTGCAGCAGCCTTCCTCAGGGGAGTACCAACCAAAGACATTTTAGAGGCTGCTAACTGGAGTTCAGTGCACACCTTTACAAAGCACTATCATCTGCCACTCTACTCTAAATCTAGGGCAGGCTTTGCCACTGGAGTTCTGCAGGGCCTCTTAGCTGCTCCTAATGCTATTTAGCTCCAGCCACCCGACCATAGTTTTGGGATTCTACCCAATTGTAATGACTGCAACAGTGAAACACGTAGAACATAGTACAGTTGTGTACACTTACCATAAATGTAGATGTTTGTGTGTATTCACTGTTGCAGTCCAGGTTACCCACCCGCCATCTCCCTTATTTTTGCTAGAACTTATCTTTACTTCTCTAATCTATACAACCTATGTGGTGTATTTGCTTGTAGATGAAGGTAAAATATACTTTGGTGCATGTATGTTTTATTACCATATTTTTAGCCTACCCTTTTGGGGGCACCTGACATCTGGGGCAAGAAAAACTGAAGAAAATGGCGTCGGCTGCATCTTTTATACCCCTGCCGCCCTGACGTCAGGGAAGAGGCAACAGCAACAGACGCCGGACCAAGACTTTGGAATTCAGGTCGACTGAGGGCAACCCGCCAGCAGGATAACCCAGTTGTAATGACTGCAACAGCGAATACACTTGAACATCTACATTTTATGGTAAGTGTACACAACTGTACTCTTCTGCCTTAGAGACAATGGCCTCGACATCAGCTCCTGTAGCTGACCAACCCCCCCCCCCATCTAAGGACAAAAAAGAGAGAGAGAGAAAAGGGTAGAAAGGTACCGCAAGCTTTATCCTGAGTGGGAGCCTTTTCCCAGACCACCGGTGAAAGTTGTTAAGACCACTTCTCCTTGGCTCCATTCCCCGAGGTTCTCCCTGGAGTCGACGGAGCCATTGGATTGGAGGCCTTCTTCGAGGTCGTCTCATAGGGCCAGATCCAAGTCGGTCACCTCCTCAAGGTCGACTCTGAGTCTATCGGAGCTTGACGTGGACAGGATGCTGCGTAGATTCATCCGGACACAAATCCAAATGGGAGTCTTGCCAGGCCCCTCTCCAGCCAGAGAGGAGACCTCTATGCCCTTCTTCCATCCCATCTCTCCTTTCCCGATCCGACCATCGGTGTTGGGCTTTATGGATCTGAGGATCCTCGGAGCTGGGAGTTCGGCGCCGATGGTTCCTCCAACCATGACGCCGGCCATTACCTTGAGTTCCTCTGATCAGACTTGTTCGGATCCGAGCAACTCTCGGGATGGAGAACAGGGAGACTGATCCGAGGGAACGGAGATGTCTTCGGCTCCTACTTTGTCGGATCCGAGCCGTTCCTTCGGAACCCTGGCTACCTTGGCCTCAGCCCCGATCCTCACGACGGAGCCGGGGAGAACTTCCTCCTTGTTGGTTGCCAAGGAGGTGCGCTCTCCTCCTGCCTTCAACGTGGTGGAGAGGGTTCTCTCCCTGGGATTGAGACCCCAGCCTATTACTTTGGACACCACCCAGGCTGCCTTGGATTTGGTCACAACTCCCATCAGCTTGTCCCCAGGGACAGCCCGTGCCAGAGGACCCCCAGGAGGATCCCATTGTGCAACCCCCCATGACTTACAAGCCCTCTTCAGAGAGTCCCAGTGAGGAGGCCCCACGTAAGCATTCGTGTAAGAGGAGGCACATGGCCTCCCCAGAGTCCCTCACAGAAGATACTGACTTGGATGAAGGTGAGGGCTCCCCAAGATCACCTCCCGAGGATGTCTCCTTTGGAGACATCATGGAAATCCTCCTCCAGAGGGGAAGTTGGTCAGCCCCAAAGCCCTAAACGGATGAATCCGTATTCTTGGAGGCCTTTGGCACGGGCCCATCTACATCCTGGGTGTCCCCTTCTGCAGATCCATTGGTGGATCGTATCACCATGCGGGCATGGAAGGAGCCTGACACCATAGAGCCAATACCCAAATGCCCAGACAGGATCCTTTCTCCTCCCACAGACAGGCTTGGTACAAGGGATCCCATGTGGATGCTGTGGTGGTGTCTGCTGCCACCAAGAGAGAACTGGCTCAGGAAAGTTCTTCGGTCCACCCTCCGGACAAAGAGTCTAGGGCAGTGGACCGCTTTGGGAAGTGAGTTTTTTCTTCAGTGACGTTTCCCATACGAGCGCTGAATTATTTGGCACACGTCATTCGACTCGAGTGAGACCTGGTCACGGAATTCGCTGTGTTTCCCCCAGAATCCTTATTGCCAGAGGACAAGCGGCTGTTCTCGGCGAAAATGTAGAGACTGAAATCCGTTTCTAACACGTCCGTGCATCTTCTTTCCAATGCCATGGAAGGAGTGGCTAGGGCGGCTGGGACTGGCGTAGCTATGAGTCGGCACGCCTGGCTCAGACTGTCAGTTCACGGATCCCTTCAAGGCGTCTTTCACAAATGCTCCCTTTGCCAGTTCCTGACACCTTAGTCTAGAGTGAGAAGGACAGGAAGACTCTGTTGTCGGAGTCCTCTTTTCTTGCCCTCAAAGATCCTTTTCTAGGAATCAGAGAGGGCAGAAGATGTGGTTCAGAAAATCTTAGTTTTCCCGCGACACTCAGGATAACTCATCCCCTAGAGGCAGAGGGGGACAAGACAGATGCCGCCCCAGAGGCAGAGGGGGTCCGAGGAACTTTGGGTCGAGGGAGACCTTCTCGGACCGACCCACGCAGCAACCCTGAGAGGTTGCCAGACTGTCCTACTCTGGAGACAAGTTCAGGGAAGATTGTCATTGCACCTAACGGCTTAGGCGTCTATCACAAAGGACCGTTGGGTGCTCCAAACAATATCCAAAGGATACTCCATCCCATTCATCACCCCACCTATACAATCAAAACGCCTCCTGAATATCCCACCCACTCAAACGGAGGCCGCAGCGCACAAGATTTCAAAGGGCCATCGAATCGGTCCCCCCAGATCAGTCCGGATTTGGCGTTTACTCCAGGTTCTTTTTAGTGCCAAAAAATACTGGGGACCTTAGACCCGTATTGGACCTGTCTACCCTGAACCTGTCGGTAGCTAAGCAGAAATTCCAGATGGTCACTTTACAGTCCATCCTACCTTATCTCCTAGGATGCGACTGGATGTGCTCTATAGACATCCAGGACACTTACTACCATATAAAGATTTGCAGAAGCTCCAGGAGATTTCTTCGTTTCCGGCTGGGAGCCAATCATTTCCAGTTCAGAGCCCTACCCTTTGGTCTCACCACAGCCCCCAGGGTGTTTACCAATGTTATGGCAGTAGTAGCGGCTCACCTGAGGCTTCAGGGAATTCATGTATTTCCTTACTTAGATGATTGGCTCCTCGCCGCTGCCAACAAGCGTTTACTTTGCATGGCCAGAGACTCCTTCATGCATCTCGCAGTCAATCTAGGGATCACCATCAACATCTCCAAGTCCCGCCTAAATTTGACACAGACCTTGGAATTTTTAGGGGCACGGCTGGACACTCTACTATTACAAGATGTCCTTCATGGATTTATCTGCAGTCATAACAACTGGGTTGTCCTGTCGTCCGGCAGCCCTTCAGTCGGCCGGATTCCAAAGTCCGGGTCCGGCTTCGGCTGATGTCGCACTTCACCCGACGTCATCTCTGTTGGTCTTCGGGTATAAAGGCATCAGCCGACGCCATTTTCCTCAGTCTTTCTTGCCGTGGCGCCAAGCAGAAGCTGTTCGCAAGTGCCGGTCGGTCGGATCCAGAGATTACTTCTACCGAATACTACTTCGAAGACTTCTAAAGCTAAGTACCCCGTTGGGGACTCTTTCTTGCCTCAGCCAATGTCAGAAAAAGTTAATAATTGTTTAACCTGTGGGAAACAAATACCTCATAAAGATTTCCACTCTTATTGTCTGCCTTGTTTAGGCCCAGCCCACGACGTAGCAGCCTGTTCGGCCTGTGTTGTTCAACCGACGAACGCTTAGGCGTCGGTCGGAGTTTGCTGAACAGTTTTTCGGTTCTGATTTTGCGTACATTATGCCGTCTGATCCTCCGACTACCCAATCTGCCAAAAAACGCAAAGATAAAGACCGACACTCGCGGTCCGCGCAAACCGCGAGTGTCTCTGTTTCGGCCGAAACCGAGAAAACTGATCAAAGTACAGCTGAATCTATCTCTACAACTGAGGCCCCTGCTACCACTCTTGAAACGGCCTCAAAAATTTTATCCACTACGGTGGTTGCCACTGACTTATCAGACACCATTCCCTTGGATGTCTCTACCCCAGCACGTGGTGCTGCTAGGCCTCCAGCAGCCATGTCCATTAAGGCCTTCGCCAGGGCTAAAGCAGCAAAGACTACTAAAACAGTGCCTGTTAAACCCCCTACAACCAGGCCCTCCTCTAGTTCTCAAATGCTTACTCTGGCAGAAGATTTAATTTCATTAATTAGAGGATCTCAATCTCACCCAGACAGGGCCTCTCAGCCCCAGAGAAGAGACCTAGGGCAGAGCCCCCTGAGCCAGTGTCCTCTGATGAGTCTGCCGATGAATCAGACATAACTGATCAGCCAGAGGCTCCTTTTCTCCAATTTTGAAGACTCTGATGCTGAAGAATCCATTCCAGCTGCTTCCCCACCAGAAGAATTCTCCTTTGGGGAAACCTTACATGCCATGCGAGAGCAGTTCCAATGGCAGCAACAGGATTTTTCAGACTCCAGAAAAAGACTTAGGACCTTTCTGCACCTTCCACAGCACAGGCCCTTAGCTATACCTCCTGTTCTCTCTGTTGTGGATGATGCTTTCAATGATGTCTGCTCCGCACCAGATTCTTTACCTCCAGCCCCTGCCAAACCAGACAGATTTTACAGGGTGCCAGACACTCATCACCACCTTTACAAGGCCCCACTTGCAGATGCCGAAACTATATCCCAGGGTCCCAAGGCAGTAGCCGCGACCATAGCTAAAAACCCTATTCCTTCTGAAAGGGAAGCAAGGTCATTAGACAGATGGGGCAAAAGGTCTACACTTCAGCTACTCTCTCAGCTAGAGCTTTAAATTGTCAGTTTCACATGATACAATACCAAGAGTTTATGCTTGATCAGTTAACTAAAAAGCTAACCACTGATGAATCTCTTGATAAGAAATATGTATTAGAAATGGTAAATAACATACAACAGGTTAGTAACCATTCCTTAAAATGTGGCTATGATGCACTGGAGGCTTCATTTAGATCAGCCATGACTGGCACAGTGATAAGAAGGCATGCATGGCTAAAGGAGCAAGCTTTACCGGATCATGTTAAAGCTAAGTTGCTAGATGCTCCTATGGATAAGACAAGTTTGTTTGGTACACCTGCCCAGCAGGTTATGAAGAAAATGGAAGAAAAGGCAAAATCTGTTCAAACGGTTAAAGATTTCTTGCAGGTTCAACCCCAAGGTTTAGCAGGAACTGGCCTGCCAAAATTGGTCCTTTCCTGACTCCACAAGATCTCAAAGGGGCAGGAATAGACGTTCCAGAGGCAGAAACCAATCCAGGGAGGTGCCTACAGAGGACGACAGTGGCAAGGTAACAACAGAGGCACAGACACAACCTCTGCCACTACATCAACTCAACCACAGTGACTTAACCCTAAATCCGCCTACCAGGGAACAAATAGCAGCTCCTCTAGGCGGAAAATTAACCTTATTTTCAAAGAACTGGCACTATATAACAAAAGACAAGTGGATTTTACAAACCATAGATCAAGGTTACCGGTTCCACTTCCACACTTTACCAGTCAAAAGAGGAATGCCAAATCTACCTCCAAATCAAAAACAGAGGCTCTACAACAGATAATGCAGTTAGCAAACATGAGAGCTGTGGAAAGAGTGCCAACAGCAGAGCAAGGAAAGGGGTTCTACTCCAGACTATTCCTAGTTCCAAGAAAGGAAAAAGTTGGAGACCAATTCTCGACCTGTCCACCTTAAATACATACATCATTGTCCCAAAATTCAAAATGCTGACCCTACAGCAACTTCTTCCCATGCTGGGCAAGGAGTGTTGGCTGGTAACTCTAGATCTCAAGGAGGCATACCTGCACGTCCCCATTCGACCAATCTGCAGAAGATACCTCAGATTTCTTGCAGGATCAGAGCACTATCAATTCTCAGCATTGCCCTTTGGCTTATCTACTGCCCAGAGTATTCACAAAATGCCTGGCATCAGTAATCGCCCATTGCAGACTACAGGGAATTCAAATTTACCCATACCTAGACGACTGCCTGCTACAAGGGGACAACAAAAGCAAGCTGACAGCAGATTTACAAAGGGTCATTTACTTGCTGCAAGCACTGGGATACACAGTCAATCTACAAAAGTCAAGGCTGATACCATCCCAAACAAGGACATTCTTGGGCGCGGAATTGGACACAGTAAAACAGATGGCATTCCTAACTACAGAAAAACAAAAAGAACTCCCTCTTTACTTCTTGGCACTAACAAAACTGAACAAGTTAACAGCAAGAAAAGTACTGCAGGCCTTGGGCTTCATGGCATCATGCATAATCTTGGTTCCACTTGCCAGACTACATATGAGAAAACTACAGTGGTACCTAAAGAATTTATGGTCCCAACACAGACACAGCCTAGAAACAGAAATCCCACTAATTCCATGCTTAAAACAGGAGTTCCTATGGTGGGCTCAGGCATGCCAGTCAAACCCAGGGCTACCCTTTCGCAGATGTCAAGCAAGCCAGACCATCACAACAGACGCTTCAGACCTAGGATGGGGGGCCCACATGCTGGACAAATGCGTGCAAGGATTGTGGACACAGGATCAACTTCACCTGCACATCAACCTAAAAGAAATGCTGGCAGTAAAACTGGCAATCCAAAAGTTCAGACCATTTCTCAAAGAGGGCCAGTTGATGATAAGGACAGACAACACCACAGTCATGTGGTACATCAACAAACAGGGAGGCACTCATTCATACCCCCTATGCAGAATGACTTTGGAGCTGTGGACCCTGGCACTCAGCTACAACATCCAGTTACAGGCAATATTTGTACCGGGAAAAGAGAATACTCTAGCAGACATATTAAGCAGAACCACATCGGATGCCCACGAATGGAAGCTGCACCCGGACATCTTCAAGACCATCTCAAAGAAATGGGGAATGCCTCAGATAGATCTATTCGCATCACCAGCTCAAAAAATTCTGCACAAGGACATTCCACCCACTAGCATGGAAAGTGGATTCGCTCTCCTTCAGCTGGAAAGGCCTAACAGCATATGCATTCCCACCTCTTCCCTTGATACACAAGGTATTACTAAAAATCAAGGAAGAACGTCCAAGGATAATCCTGATAGCTCCAAACTGGCCAAGACAACACTGGTACCCACTGCTGAGGAGCATGTCTCGGAACAATATGTGGCCAATACCCCTGATGCCTTTGATGTTAACTCAGAACAACTACAGCATCATACATCCAAACCTAAAAGCGTTGCAACTGACTGCATGGAACATCACATAGCAGCAGCTAATCCAGAACTTTCCCAAAGAGTTAAAGACATTATTCTTGAAGCACGCAGACCTTCAACAAGAAGAAACTATGCTGGAAAATGGAAAAGGTTTGTCATTTGGAGTACTGAAAGAGGAAAAGATGTGTCAAACATAGATATGCCTAACATTCTGGAGTACCTAGCGAACTTCTTCATTCAGGCCTGTCCTACTCCTCCATCAAGATACATGCATCAGCTATTTCAGCAGAATACAGCTTTGATCCACCTGTTTTTCACACCCTTTGCTCAGGCAGTTCCTCAGAGGAATCAAGAATGTAAAACCTCCAAGGAAACCACCATTACCAGCTTGGGACTTAAACTTTGTGCTAGAAAAATTGACACTATCACCCTTTGAACCAGCAGCAACAGCAGACCTACAACACCTGTCATGGAAAACTGCTTTCCTACTGGCAATTACTTCAGCAAGGAGGGTTTCAGAACTACAGGCCTTAATGGCAGTGCAACCCTTCCTAATCTTCCACCAAGATAGAGTGTCCATGAGGACTAATCCTACATTTATGCCTAAGGTGGTATCCAGAGTGTCTTTAAACCAGGCAATCCACCTACCTACCTTCTTCCCAACCCACAAAACAGAGGGGAAAGAATATTGCATACCTTGGATGTACATAGACAGCTACGCTACTACTTGGACAGAACAAAAAGTAGCAGAAAGACTGACCAACTTTTTGTAGCCTATGCAACAGGAAGGGAAGGAAAAGCTATTTCCAAACAGACAATCTCCAAATGGATAGGAAATTGCATACGATTCTGTTACTCCTTCCATGGAAAACCAATTCCACAGAACATAAGACCTCATTCTACAAGGGCAACAGCCACTACCACAGCCTTCTTATGAGGAGTGGGAACCAAAGACATTATTGAGGCGGCTACTTGGACCTCCGTGCATACATTTGCCAAGCATTATAATTTGCCTCTATATTCCAGATCCCGAGCAGGGTTTGCCACTGCTGTACTGCAAGGGATCCTAAACACACCATAATCTAGTTTTATCCTCCTCCCCTTGTTGGCTGTGGTATTCTACCCAGTTGTTATGACTGCAGATGCATCCATGAAGGACATAGTACAGTTTTGTACCTACCATAAATGTAGATGTCCGAACTGGATAGCATCTGCAGTCAGGATTACCCTCCCTCCTTCCCCTCTGTGGTACTCCAAGGGTGTTTACCCTCCTAATAGCTAGCTGGTGGGGGGAGTCTTTTATGGTGTATTTGTTTGTATATATGTACATACATGCTTATTTTTGTGTTTACCTCTATCTTTTTGGAAACATTGGCATCTATCTAAATTTTAGCCTTCAAGAGGGCTACTGGCATCTGGGGCAAGAAACACTGAGGAAAATGGCGTCGGCTGATGCCTTTATACCCGAAGACCAACAGAGATGACGTCGGGTGAAGTGCGACATCAGCCGAAGCCGGACCCGGACTTTGGAATCCGGCCGACTGAAGGGCTGCCTGACGACAGGACAACCCAGTTGTTATGACTGCAGATGCTATCCAGTTCGGACATCTACATTTATGGTAGGTACAAAACTGTACTTTTTTCTCACTCAGGACAGGATCTAGAACCTACGGGCCCATGTGTCAGTGATCCTCTGCCCCAGGACACCAATGGCGAGCGACATTCTCCACGCCTTATGTTCCATGGCAGCAGCAATTTCAATTCTACCGTATGCGCGCCTTCACATGAGGGTGCTTCAGTGGACCTTGGCAGTTCAGTGGTCTTGGTTAGACCTCCCCATGGACTACCCTATATGGATCAGCAAATTCTGCAACACTTCTCTTCTTTGGTGGCTCCTATCGCCAGAAATCTTGGCAGGTCACCCATTCTTAACATTCCCAGCCCAAGCCACAGTGACCACGGACGCCTCCCAGCTTGGGTGGGGGGGGGGGGGGGCACATTTTGGGAAGGACAGTCCAAGGCACGTGGTCCCAAACTGAGACCAGATTGCATATCAATGTTCTGGAGATGAGGGCAGTGCTTTTAGCGTTACAAGCCTTTCACACTGTTCTCCCCCCGGGAATGATTGCAGTTCAGTTAGACAACATGTCCGTTGTCTGGTACATCAACAAACAAGGAGGGACAAGATCTTACCCTCTCTGCTGCGAGGCCATGAGAGTGTGGAAGTGGGCGATTTCCACCAGGTGGTTTCTGATCGCAATGCACAGGAAGCTCCAACATTTTAGTGGACAGATTGAGTCGGGCTATTCTAATGCCATACGAGTGGTCTCTGAAACAGTCAATAGTGGAGGAGGTATTGAGTCGGGCTATTCTAATGCCATACGAGTGGTCTCTCAAACAGTCAATAGTGGAGTAGGTCTTCCTAGCGTGGGGTCACCCTTGCTGTGATCTCTTCGCATCTCCTTCCAACGCGAAGTGCAGCCAGTTCTTCGATCTAATCCCCTCCCCAGGGGACTCCCCCAGAGACGCTCTAGTCCATGCTTGGCCTCCTGGGTTACTGTATGCCTATCCCCCGCTACCTCTAATTCCGAAGTTTCTTCAGAAAGCATACCGACTGGGGTACAAAGCGATCCTCATCGCCCCGATGTTCATCGTGTTACCCTGCTGCAGTCATCACACTTGGGTTATCCTGTCGTCAGGCGGTCCCGCAGTCGGCTTGAATTCCAAAGTCTTGGTCCGGCGTCTGTTGCTATCGCTTCTTCCCTGACGTCAGTGCGCCAGGGGTATATAAGAGACATCCAACACCATTTTCTTCAGTTTTTCTTCCCGTGGGGTACCCAAAGCAGAAGCAGTTCGCAAGTGCCGGTCGGCCGACTCCTGAGATTTTTCTAATCGAATTTCAGTCCGAAGTCTTCAAAGCTAAGTACCCCGTTGGGGAACCTTTTCTTGCCTCAGTCCGATGTCAGAAAAAGTTAACAATTGCATTTCTTGTGGGAAGCAAATACCTCTTAAGGACTTTCATTCTTATTGTATACCTTGCCTAGGCCCAGACCACGACGTCACTGGTTGTCTGTTTTGTGCTAGGTTCAATAAGCGAACTATCAAGCGACGCTTTGATTTCGCGCGACACAAGTTCGGTAGGAAATTTAATTACACTATGCCGCCAGAGCAACCGACTACCGGCGTGCAGAAAAAAACGCAAAGATAAGGACAGGCAGCCTAGATCCAAGCCAGACTCCGAGGCCTCGGCTGGGCTGGTCTCCGGTTTTCAGTGAGGCGCCTATGCAGCCCCTGGCGACCGCAGAATTGCAACCCCCCCCCCAGACCGCTTCGGATTCTCAAGCAGAGAGTTCTAGGCCGACGCAGCCATTTTCTTTAGGCCCTACCGACGACATTACAGAAGGAGAAGCCGGTGTTGTGGAAACACCTTCGGTTTCAGAAGGTGTCATCAGACCGACTACTCTCACCATAAAATCTTATGCTAAGCTTAAGACTCCTCTAAAACCAAAAAAGACTGCACATCAGTCTCCAGTTCAAGGCCCCATGCCTAAGAAACAGATGCTTAAAATGGCTGAAGATTTGAATTCTTTAATCAGGGGTTCCCAACCCCCCCCCCCCCCCAGACAAAAGGCCTAGACAAGAGGAGGATTATGCCTCCTCTGATCAAGTGTCTATTTCTTCAGGCTCCTCTGAGGAACAGGATTACTCCTTTCCCCCTTATGAAGATTCTGATGCTGAAGATTCCATTCCCTCAGCTTCTCACCCTGAAGACTATTCCTTTGGGGAAATCTTACATACCATGAGGGAACATTTCCACTGGGAAGATCAGGACTACTCCGACTCAAAGAAAAGGCTCCGAGAGTTTCTTTTACTCCCCCAGCACAGACCACTTGCTATCCCTCCAGTTTTAGACATTGTGGATGATGTTTACTTGGAATCTAGTCTAAATCCAGATTCTCTGCCTCCTGCTCCAGCCAAACCAGACAGATATTATAGAGTGCCTGACTCACACAAATTCCTTTACAAAAGCCCTGTTGCTGACCCAGAGACAATCTCCCAGGGTCCCAAAGGAGCTAAGGCTTCTATGGCTAAAAATCCTGTACCCTCTGAAAGGGACTCCAGAGCACTAGATAGGTGGGGGAAGAAGGTTTACACCTCAGCTACTGTAGCTATGAGAGCACTAAATTGTCAGTTTCACATGCTGAAATACCAGCAATTCCTAATGTCTCAAATAAAACAAAAAATGAGCACGCATCCTCAACGGTCTGAATTCAAGGAAATGCAGGGTCTGTTGCATGCAGCTGAACAGGTGGGCAAACATACTTGACAATGTGGATTTGATTCCTTGGAAGTTTCCTGTAGAGCAGCTGTTACTGGGTCGGTCATACGTAGGCATGCTTGGTTAAAGGAACAAACTCTGCCTGATCATATTAAAGCAAAGTTACTAGATGCACCCTTACAGCAGGATGTTTTATTTGGAGTTAAAGCAGAAGAGGTTTTAAAGAAAATGGAGAATTAGGCAAAATCTATGCAGACGATCAAAGATTTCTTACAGGTACAACCTCCACACTTCAGCAGAAATTGGCCAACAAAAAATTGGTCCTTTCCAGCTTCTGACAGACCACAGAGGGGTAAATACAGATGCCCAAGGGGCAGAGGTCAAGCACAAATCCCTTACAAACATCGCCAATGGGGCACTGCAACACAGAAGGGAGGAGAAGACAGTTCCCAAACTAATAGAAGACAAACACAATGACTTAAACCTCAAACTGCCAAGCAAAGCTCTCTTGGCAGCTCTCTTGGGAGGAAAATTAGCACTTTTTGCAGACAACTGGCGCATCATCACAAAGGACAAATGGGTCCTAGACATTATCTCACAAGGATACAGATTCCATTTCCACACCGTGCCAAGGATAAAAGGAATGCCAAACCTGCCACAAAATCAATGGGCAGAGGCACAAAAACAAATTACAGCTCTCATGGACATGAGAGCCATTCAACTGGTACCTACACAGGAGCAAGGCCAAGGATTTTACTCAAGGCTCTTTCTAGTCCCCAGAAAGGACAATGCTTGGAGACCCATTCTGGACCTTTCGATTCTAAACACCTTCTTGCAAGTACCCAAATTCAAGATGCTAACACTACAGCAGCTTCTTCCCATGTTGGGCAAGAAAGCTTGGCTAGTAACGTTGGAACTCAAGGAGGCATACCTGCATGTCCCTATCAGACAAAATTGCAGAAGATACCTCCATTTCATGGCAGGTTCAACCCATTACCAATTCTCTGCACTGCCCTTTGGCTTATCTACTGCGCCCAGGGTCTTCACAAAATGCCTGGCACCAGTAATTGCATACTGCAGACAAAGAGGAATTCAAATATACCCATACCTGGATGACTGCCTCATCCAAGCAGAAAGCAAGGACATTCTCTTACAACATCTGGCTTTTGTAAAACACCTTCTAAGTTGCCTAGGGTACACAGTAAACGAAAAGAAATCAAAACTAGTGCCCTCACAAAATATAACATTCCTGGGTGCCAGCTTGAATACAACGGCCCAGATGGCTTATCTGACGCCAGACAAACAACTACAACTAACTCAATACTTCAAAATAATGGCAACAAAGGTCCAACTCCCTGCAAGAAAAATACTGCAGGCCCTGGGCTTCATGGCATCTTGCATACTACTAATACCATTTGCAAAACTGCATATGAGGAAATTACAATGGCACCTGAAAAGCGTATGGACTCAACACAGCCACAGCTTGGAAACAATGATACCTCTCATTCCCTGCCTTCATCAGGAGTTTCTGTGGTGGTCACAGGCATGTCACTCAACAAGGGTCAGCCTTTCACCTTACCCCCAGCCAGGCAGACTATGACAACAGATGCATCCGACTATGCCTGGGGGGCACACATGGCAGGACAGTGCATTCAAGGCATATGGACTGCAGATCAAAGAAATCTGCACATCAATCAAAAAGAAATGTCAGCTGTACAGAATGCTCTGACAGCCTTCAAGGACCTCTTACATCCTGGACAGCTTATAATAAGGACAGACAACACCACAGCAATGTGGTACATAAGCAAGGTGGTACACACTCCTATCCTCTATGCAGGCAAGCAATGACCTTGTGGAACACAGCACTGGCTTACCAAGTTCAATTACAAGCTCAATTCCTGCCAGAAAAAAAGAACACATTGGCAGACGACCTAAACAGGAACATCATGGATCCCCACGAGTGGAAACGATCCACAAGTATTCGCAATGATAACTCAGAAATGGGGGCGCCCAGACATAGATCTGTTTGCCAACCCCCAAAACTATCAACTATCAAAATTTTGCACCAGGGCATTTCACCATCCAGCTTGGAAAGTGGACGCACTCTCATTCAGTTGGAAAACGCTGACAGTATATGCCTTTCCTCCATTGCCCCTTCTCACAAAGGTGTTGCTGAAAGTCAGGATGGAGAGACCCCGAATGATACTCATTGCCCCAGACTGGCCACGCCGGCACTGGCACCCACTACTAAGGAACATGGTCCACGACCCACCATGGATTTTACCACAAATTCCTCATCTGCTCACACAGCAAGACAGTCAGATTCTACACAGCCAGCTCAAAACCTTAAATTTGGCTGCATGGCAAATCACTTAAGGAACCAGCCAGCTCCTCTTTCACAATCTGTTATGGGTGTCATTCTGGAGGCCAGGAGGCCCAGCACCAGGAAAACCTACTCAGACAAATGGAAAAGATTTTGCACCTGGAACCAAGCTAAAGGCCAAAATTCCCTTGAGCCGAACATACCTCAGATTCTACAATATTTAACTGAGATGTTACACAAAGGACTTTCTTTTTCATCTATTAAAATCCACGCCTCAGCTATTTCAGCTCACTACAACACGGATCCTCCTTTATTTTCACATCCTCTTCTAAGGCAGTACCTCAGAGGGGCCAAAAACATTAGGCCTCACAGGACAGCACCAACACCAACTTGGGACCTCAACTTTGTTCTGGAAAAACTTATGCTGCCACCTTTTGAGCCAACTTTCTCAGCTGATTTAAAGTTTATATCATGGAAGACTGCCCTGCTGCTAGCAATTACTTCAGCCAGAAGAGTCTCAGAGCTACAGGCACTAATGGCAGTAGAGCCTTTCCTCATTTTTCATCAAGACAGAGTTTCTCTATGAACTAACCCCTCCTTTATGCCAAAGGTGTTATCCAGTGTGGCTCTAAATCAAGCTATCCATTTACCCACCTTCTTCCCAAATCCGGAGAACAAAGGAGAAAGACTCCTGCACTCCTTGGACATTCACAGGCAACTACGTTACTACTTGGATAAAACTAAGGTTTTCAGAAAATCTGACCAACTTTTTGTATCCTGTGCTACAGCATCACAAGGAAAGGCTATCTCAAAACAGACCATTTCCAAATGGATAGGACATTGCATACGTTTTGCTACACCCATCGTGGAAAACCAGTTCCTGCTAGCATAAGGCCCCACCACCAGGGCAGCAGCTACATCTACAGTACACACCTTCACCAGACAATATCACTTATCACTTTACTCTAAGTCTAGAGCTGGCTTTGCCACTGCAGTTTTGCAGGGTCTTCTAGCTTCCTTTGACCCTGTTTGACTCCACCTCCCATCCTTAGCTTTGGGATTCAACCCAAGTGTGATGACTGCAGCAGGGTAACACGATGAACATAGTGCAGTTTTGTACGTACCATAAATGTAGATGCTCGAGTGTATACCCTGCTGCAGTCCAGGTTACCCTCCCTCCATCCCCTCTAACCTAACTGAAACCTTTTCAATACCTTAAAATCTGATACAACCTTTGTGGTGTATTTGCTTATAACTGGAGGGATGTTTTGTTTGTGCTAAACTTTTATTATTGGTACTATCTACTGACCACCTTTTGGGGGGGCATCTGACATCTGGGGCAAGAAAAACTGAAGAAAATGGCGTTGAATGCCTCTTATATACCCCTAGCGCACTGACGTCAGGGAAGAAGTGACAGCAACCGACGCCGGACCAAGACTTTGGAATTCAGGCCGACTGCGGGACCACCTGACGACAGGATAACCCAAGTGTGATGACTGCAGCAGGGTATACACTCGAACATCTACATTTATGGTGGGTACAAAACTGTACTTTCTGGCTGCGTCAAGTGTGGTTCCCCTTCCTCTGGTCTCATGCTCTAACTCCTCCACGGATTCTGGATCCCTGCCCGGATCTCGTATCCCATCCCTCGGGCATCAGTCCGCCCGACCTGGACAGCCTCAAGCTGACAGCATTAATTCCTCCAGTTCCCCTGATCGCTAGGACTCCCGGTTTATCATCTTTGGTAAAGAGTATTCTGGTGGCATCCCTCCAAGCTTCCACTAGGAAGGTTTACTGCAGCAAATGGAAACGCTTCTCTATTTGGGCTTCTCAGAGAAACATAGATCCATTTACTGCCCTGGTTCCTGCAGTCTTGGAGTTTAAGGCCTTTCTAAAAGGTACTTTTGTCTTGCGTCCCCCGGTTAAGAATTCTGTCCCCCCTTGGGACCTTACTCTAGTTCTGCGGGCATTGGTGGCACCCCCTTTTGAACCAGCAGCGTCAGTAAACTTACAATTTCTGTCCTGGAAGACTGCCTTTTTAGTAGCCATTACTTAGACTGACAGGGTTCTTGAGATCCAAGCTTGGTCTGCCATGTTCCCTTTTTTTCTTACCGAACGTGGCTTCTGAATCTAGTGTTAATCAGATGATTAATCTGCCTGTGTTCTTTCCAAATTTCCAGAACAAGGGTGAATATAAGCTGGACTTGCTAGATATTCATAGACAGCTTTGTTTCTATCTACACAGGACTAAGCAATTTCGTAAGTCTGACCAATTATGTTTGTGTCCTTTTCTAGACCTTTTTGGGCAAGGCCATTTCCAAGGTCTCCTTAACCAGGTGGATTACACAAAGTATAACAATGTAAGTCTGTAGGGATAGAGGCCTATCCCCACCCGGTCCTATTAAAGCCCATTCCACCAGATTTATGGCAACTTCTGCTGCTGTTTGGTCTAGGGTTTCTCTGGGTGATATCTGTGCAGCAGCAACCTGGGCAAGGTCACATACATTCATCTCTCATTGTAAGTTGGATTTGATCTCTAGAGGGAGAGCATCCTTTGGCTCTGCGGTGCTCAGGAATATCCTTCCATGAGGGCCTCCCAGGAGTTTTGGTAGCTGGGGTCTCTGTCCCACAGGTTGCAGATAAATGAAGTTAACTACTTCAGGTAAAGAAGTTATGTAGTCAGCATAACGTTCCATCTGAGTAGTTATACTTCATTTTCTGCAACAGTCCCTCCCTCCTTCCCCCAAACCTGTTCTAGGTTAACGTTATTGAGTTGCTAATAGTTTGGTTAGTGGCAAACTCGATCTGAGGGAAGGTAGGAGAGGTGAGGGATTATGGGTAAGGGGGGGAGCTTGGAGCAGATGCTTGATAAAATGTAGCTGGCTCTGATCCGATATGGATCCGAATACCCACAGGTTGCAGAAAATTAAGTACAACTACTCAGATGGAACGTTATGATGAGTACATAACTTATTTTTTTCTTAATTTTGCTGATTTATTACTTTCCTGTTTGAGAAAGTTATTTTAAAGCTAGTAGTGTTGTATTAATGGACGGTCTCGAGACTGTGACATACTTTTAAAAGGAGTACTCATTTTCTCTCTCTCTCTGTTTAAAAGTACTGTAATATAAAGTCTTTCGGCTTTTCCCGGTTAGGGGTTGCCACAGCGTATCACCAGTCTGCTTATGATTGGCAGTAGATTTTACTGTGTTGAGTTGCCAGCCCAGCGCTCAGCTTTCAGAAAAGGCGCGCACACACTCGCGTACCTACCTGCATGTCTTTTTTTAAAGTTTAGTTTATCGCAGGGGGGGCATGCAGACTCCGCACAGAAGATGCTCTAGCCGAGAATCGAACCATTAAAAGCCTCTTGTTGTGAGGCGATTTTTCTGTGGAGAAATTCTTTTTTTCTTTTGTCGGGCTGGAGCAGTGTTTGAGTGTTTTCAGCTAAAAAAAGGTAACTCTGGGCTGGTAGTGTTTACCAGCAATTTCGTTGTGTTCACCTGGAAAATAGCACCATTTTTGCCTTGACCGTGGAACAGACTACTGGTCCTACGGCCAGTCATCCTTCCAGCCACAGAACAAAAAGTTAAGCAAACAGCCTTTGCCACCACAACAGGCTAGCAGTTTGCCTCAGCCACATGTGGGTAACTGCTTGCTCATCTTTTACCCTGGATCCCTTTGGTGTAGCACCTACAGCGGATTAGCCATGTCCTCTATGGCTGTTAGGGTCCTATCAGTGGGAAAGGGAGAGCCACTCTTGTCGATTAGGAGAGGAAACAGGTAAGGTTTCCCTTTTGCATCAGAATGCTGTGCCCATTCCTGGGGAAGCTGCTTTTGCCATTAGTAATGCAGTTGCCCCCCCCCCCTTCCCTTCCTTAAAAAAATAAAATAAAAAAAACAGAAAGAAAGAGAAAACTAAGCCTGTATCTGCTCCTCTTCACATTTCTTTGGACAGGAGTAGTTTATTCTGGCTGATCCAAGGTTTAATTCCTGATATTGATTATTCTTGTAAAGTTTCTGAAAAAAGGAGGGATTCCGCTTTTCCTGAGGAGATTCAAGATTCTGAATCTGAACAAGAAGATGCAGGAATGGATACAAGTTTTTTTCTCATTAGATTTCTGATTCAGACTTAAACGAGAGTTAAGTTTTTGATTCTTCTTATTGAGGGGTTCCTTTTTTTGAGATTGCTGTAACGTGCCAGTGTTTACAGTGGGAGAACACTGAGGTTCTCATTCCCTCAGAAAATAGTATGAGTTGCTACAGAAGGATTTTCTAGAACCTGCACATGTTCCTCCTAGTCTGTCTGCTTTAGACAATTCATATTGACAACTAGCTACAGCACACAAACTCATTCATTAGCCAGAAAAATGCCTTGCACTAAAAAAAAAATGACTGCCCTACTGTCCAACAAAGGGACCTCTGTCTTAGTAACAAATTCTTACTACTCCATAGATAAGGCAAATAATGTTGCTGGAGACTTGCTGTATTCCCACTACATTGATAAACTCTGGAATTGTATGCCCACACAGTTAAAAGTCCCAGACAAACTCAGTAGTTTAACTGCTGCTTAAACAACATCTTAACAAATCCTGGTCCTGCACATGCTCATCACATGGTTAAGACTTTGGGGTCACTGTATGATACTCTCCAAATACCCTTTTTAAACAGAATACTCTCACTGAAATAACAAAACAATTTTTATTCCTAACTGTTGCCTGTACATTACACTAACCTGCATGCGGGCTTTGTTTTTAGGGGTCTATATTATTTCTTCGACAGCTTAGGTTGTCGAATGCTTAATGATAGACACCTAAGCATCAAAGTTTCATAATCTTGAACGGCCATATAAACAAATTCTTTCCTTGGGAAAGAATTTGCTAGGCCATCCAGAAATAAAATTAACTTTTCAACCTAAATATAGTGTGGGGCTTTGCCCCCCACACCCCTCGATGTGGGGGGGCTGTGCCCCCCCCAACTAAATATACCTACTTCGAGATCGATCTACATTGGGGAAAAGACAACTCCCCGATAACGGCCAAGTGAATTCTTTCCCGAGGAAAGAATTGCTTATATGGCCGTTCGTGATTTTGAAACTTAGACATTTAGGTGTCAGTCATTGAGCATTCGACAACCTAAGCTGTCGAAGAAATAATATAGACCCGTTTTTAGTAACTTCTACCTCTGCAAAATCTTAGAATGTGTAAATATAACTGTTGTAAGTGTATAAATGTAAATAAAAATGTAACCAAGTGTAATACAATGTAAGCAAATGGAGCTTTTCTCCCTGAGCTTCTGCAGAAAATGGAGATCTACTTTACATTGTCGAAAAGCCACTTACGCGAAGTTCACAATGCCAAGACCACTTTCTAGAAGTGGCATGTTATCGAACACCCAGAACATCGCAGTTTCACTCTGGTAAATGAACCACTGAGCCACCATGGTGAACTTTGCCCTCTTGTCTACTGTTACGATATTGGAGTTGGTATATTTAGTTGGGGGGGTGTGGGGGGATGCAGGGGCGAAGCCCGCCCTTAGGTGGCTTGATTTGCTTTGGTTTGTTTTTGATGTGTTGGTGGACAAGTGGTTTGTTTCCCCGAAGTGAAATTCCGATGTTACTGGTGTTCGATAACATGCAGTTTTGGCAAAGTGGTCTCGACGTTGTGAATTTCACGCAAGTGGTTTTTCAATAATATAAAGTAGATCCGAAAATGGATATTATCCTGTTGGACTTTCCTGGTAACCAAAGATAGGTAAATAAATGTGTGTTGTTGACTGCAGTTTTCCTGATAGCCAGCTAGATGCCCAAAAAAGGTAGATAGGATGTATAAAGTTCTCAGCCTTTTAAATTTTTATACACAACTTCCAAACCTGACCCAGCAGCTGTGGTTTTCATTGATCCCACTGCTGTTAAGCACTGGGAAAGTTATTAATAGGTATGGAGGAAAAAAGTGTATATTACATTGATTTTTTAGAATTTTGAATTTTCAGGCTCCTGTGTTAGTTTGTTCTGACAAATTGTGAAAGCAAGCACGAGGAATGTTTTATCTGCCTTTTCTTCATGTGAGGGAAAGTCTGCTTTAAATTACTTAGTTTCTTCTGTTGCAGAGGTCCCTCTTCATTGTTTGCAATTTATGTATGACTCTAATACTTCTTCCAGGGCTTTGGCCGGTACTGTTTTGAGGTTTGCATGGCTACATTCTCAAAACCTCCCAGATGTTAAAAATAAGATTTTAAATTTTCCCTTGTATAGAGATGTAGTGTTTGCCACCTTTGCTGCAGAAGCGATCAACAAGTGCTGTGGAAGGGGAAAGCTGATCAGGGAAAGCTCTCAAGATTTTTCAGCTCTGCTTTTCCAAGTTGTCCAAAGGGATTTTTCTTCTCATTCAGTTTTGGCAAAAAACAGACTAAACAGTCTCAACAAGATTCAAATCAGCAGATGTTTGAGAAGAAGTGGCAAGGAGATTCCAAAGTTTGGTGTCTAACCTCACAAAACCAAGGAGAATCCGACAAGTCTAAATGACTCTTCAGGAGATCTTGTGATCCCTCTCCCATCCTGCTCCATTTCTTTCTTCTAGAAAGTCTGAATGTAATTTCTTTCTCTGGCAACAGATTTTCAGACAAATTGGTTCTGAAAATCTTTCATCAAGATTAAATATGGCAGTGGGAGGAAATTCCTCCTTTCCAGGGGTTATTCTCATCCTCCGACTCTTGTTACCACCTCTTCTTCATCACAAGCTGTCCCAAGAATTGAAAAAAACAATTCCTCCTTCCCATGTGGGGAAGGGTTTTTATTCAAGTATGCTCCTATTGCTAAATAAAGAAAGTAGTTGAAGACCATTCATAGATCTTTCTTTCCTAAATCCGTTTGTGACGGTGCCCAAATTCAAAATGACATCTCTTCGCAATCTGTTAACTTTTTCCCTCGTTCAAGTTTCCTGGTAACATTAGACTTAAATGATGCTTATCACATCCATATTCATCCAGACTTCAGACATTTCTTAAGGTTTTGTGCATGTCTGGATCGCATTATCAGTTCTCTGCCTCACCCTTTGGACTATCCACTACACCAAGAGTGATCACAAAGTGGCTAGCTCCAGTTGTAGCTCATTGCAGACTGTAGGATAACCACACGTTTCCAAAGTTAGATAGCTTACTTGAATTTACAGGGTTTTTTTTCAAGTCTCTTTCTTGGGTGAGAGATGTCTTAGACAAGCAGAGAACATTCAAAAGTCTTTCTTGACTTCTAGGTACATCAGTTCAAAGAGCTTTTTTTTTCTACAGGATAAATCAGATCTTTATTTAGATTGATTTGTATGGTTTTCCACTCAGACATCAGTCACTGCATGGAAATACCTCTAGAATGTGGGTCTCATGGCAACTATGATTCTCATGATACACCTGGGAAGACTCCACGTGAGAAAGATACAGTGGTGTCTGAAATCTCTTTGGTGCCAGCATCAGCACCCTTTATCTATTTAAATCCCATTGCTTGGATTTGTCAAAAGAGAAATCTTTTGGTGGAGACAACAGATATTTTTAAGTCTAGGTCTCCCCTTCTCCCTCCCTGCTCCAAATCAGTCAGTCATCACAGATGTTTCTGACTTTGATTGGGGAGCAGTTTTGGGAGGGATAAAAGTGCAGGGGTGTGGGACACCAGGGACAGACACAAACCCATAAATTTCAAGGAGAAGCTTGCCCTGATCAAAGTGTTAGTCTCTGAACCGTCCTTGGTCTCCAGGATTTTAAGTGGCTACAGAGATTACCATAGTCATGTGGTGCTCCAATAGGTAAGGGGAAACGGGTCATACCCACTTTGGGATCCAACCATGTTTGCTTGGGATGTAGCTTCATGGCAAAATTTCACTTTAAAAGTATCCTACATTCTGTTTTCTAGGTGGTGCCAACAGCGTAATCAGCACCCATTCAGGGCTAGTTCTTTGGTTTTACAATATTTGTGTGAGTTACTATCCTATGGCCTGTCTTATTCCTCTATCAAGGTTAATTTATAAGCAGTTTCACTGTCTGCCCATGGATCCTTCTCTTTCAGTGCAGTCTTATGTTATGAGGCCTGCTGAGAAAACTGGTGGCCTCTTCTTGGGATCTTAATTTTATGTTAGAGAAGCTGATACATGCTCCATTTGATTCAGCTAATCTGTTTGATTTGAGGTTCTTAACATGGAAAATAGTTTTACTGATTGCTCTGTCCACTACAGGAAGGGTATCTTGAGTTGCAGGATCGTATGATGAGTCAGTCCTGTCCTATTTTCTATGGGGACAAGATTTCTTTGAGAACTAGTCCTACTTTTATGACTTAAAGCCAAACTATCCATCTCCCAGTTTTCTTTCCTGAACCTAAACATTAAGGAGAATGGATACTGCATACCATAGGTTCATAGGTAGGTACTAGGCTATTGGCCCTAGGGCTTATATAAGCCTAGCCAAACGGTACCCTAGCTTTTGCCACCCAAGAAAATTATTTTCCTATGCCCCTGTCAAGCAGAGCCACAGAAGTGATGCCCGAGGTGAATTTCCTAGCTCCCATCCAATCGTCAAGATTTTTCTTGAAGAGTGCTAATGAGGAGCTTTGTTTGATACAGATAGGTAGTTTGTTCCAGAGTATGGGAAGTCTCTGGGACAGGAATCTATCCCTCCAGCATGTTCTGTTTATTGTGATGACAAGGTTTAGGTCCCTAGAGTGTGTAGCTCAGCGGGATTGGGATTTCTTTAAGTGGAGCATGTCCAACAGCTCTGGGTTTGACATAGCTTTGTATGTTAGGCAGAGATCGCTGCTGAGTAGGCGATATGCGACAGAGTAAAGCTGGAGTTTTTTGAGACGGTCTGTGTAGGGCATCTGTTTGAGGCGGGTAATCCTCTTTGTGAGGTATTTCTGCTGCCTTTTCAGTTGTTGTAGATGTCTTGTGAGGTAGATACCAAAAGGGGAGTTGTACTCTATAATAGGTCTAATGAGTGATGAGTAGAGGGGAACAATAACCTCTTTTCCTGGATGAGAAACCTTTTGTGATGAGGTGTACCACGTAGCAGGATTTCCTGACTACTGTGGTGATGTGATTATCAAAGGAGAGACTGCTGTCCACCTGTGTCCCAAGGTCTCTTATCACACTTTCCGTGTTAAGTAGACTACCGCCTATGTGGTAGTTCTTGGGTACAGAGTTTTTACCAAAAGGGATGACAGTGCCCTTTTTGGCATTGAGCTTGAGGCCATGGCTTTGACACTAGGCATCTGTCTTAGTGAGGCCCTTTTGTAGGATGTCCACATCGTTAGGAGTTTTGATTATGGCTCCTAGTTTGCAGTCATCTGTGAACTTTGTTAGCCAAAGACCTTCTGTGTTAGTCTGTACTTCAGACCAGTAACAAGTGGGAGTACCACAGGGTTCAGTCCTAGTCCTCTAATGATTGGTATCTACTTCTCTGAAGTTGGATTTAGAGTCTGCTACTTTCACATTGTGGGTTCTGTCAGTGAGCCAGTTGGCAACCCATCTTGTGACATAGGGATTTATACCTAGTTTAGTGCGTTTATCTATAATTCCAGAGTGGGGGATGGTGTCAAATGCCTTGGCGAGATCTAGATAGGCTGTGTGAACCACCTTACCCTCATCTACGGCTTTGGTGACTGCTTCAAAGAAGTCTTTCAGGTTTAGGAGACATGATCTGCCTTTTACAAACTCGAATGGTTAGGGTCCAGAGTTTGGAGATTACCAGTGTCATTCTTTGAGTTCCATGATGATGCGTTCCATAGCCTTGAAGACCAGGCTTGTCAGGCTAATGGGGCAGTAGTTCCCGGGGTCTGTGGTGGATCCCCCTTTGTGGAGTGGGATAACCGTTGCTGTGTGCCATTCACTGGAAACAAAGCCTGAAGTGAGGCTATGATTGAACATGGTACTTAGGTGGGGTGCCAGTTCGTTCTGTAGTTCATGTAGAAAGCAGCCTGGGATGTTGTCTGCTGTGCAAACTTCTGACATTTGGCTGTAATAAACCAGAAACAAGTCATGGCCACAGAAATGTATTTCAGTTAGTTGGTCTTAGATGTATATACTGCCTCCAAACATTCATTCAACACTGGTCATAGAACTATCATGTATTTTCCCTACATACTCTGCCTCTCACCGTAAGGTGGACATCTTCTGTGTACACATCTAATGTTTGTGATGAACATAAATTAAATAACTGCTGCATTAATGTACTTTAACTTGTTGCTTTCATACAACTACAGTGCCTCTCAATAAGCCATAGCCATGATTACTCAGTAGTGATCATGTGACTGCCCTGCTCATTTGTATATAGCCTTTTTCCCTCTGCTCACAAAATGTAGCAATCTTCTCTGTTCAACTCCATTGTTTGACAATGAAGAAAATGAATAAAATACTTCTGCAATGTAGTCTCACTTGTTGCTGTCAAACATGTAGCAGTATTCATAAACATGGTGCATAATTATGCAATGTTAGTGCATAGCCTAAGACACATACCAGAGCCCAATCCAGTGCAAGTCTTTTATGCTCACTAGTATACAACAAACACAACCACGTACCTGGATGTATGCAAATGGAGATCAATAGCATATGCAGTGATTCACAAATCTGCGAATAGTAGACTAGGCTGCAGACTAAGGTTATGAATTTATGGGATATGATTGCAGATATATCACACAAAATATTGCATTTCGGTGTAGAAAGCTCACAAAATGGTTATCTGAGCATAATATTGCTGAGCAACAGAATTGTCATTTATTGGAATGACACACCTGAATTATTTAAAATAGACAGGAATGCAAAGGTGCATCATGAAAGCATGTACAGTGCAGACAAACAAACTGCCACAACATTTGTCCCACTCACCACCACATTATGACACAGCTGAGCTACTGCCAGTGGGAGCACATGGTCAACTGGTTCACTATGTCTGTATATATGCTAATGATTTGTTCTTTACAGTTATGGACAAAAAACTTATTATGAACTACTCTTACTAAAGGTCTTGAAGGAACCCCAACATCTGTGGAGGTTTATAGGGACTGTCTATCCCTAACTCTGGAAAAGTACTAGCTTCCACAGCCTGATTTCTGATGAAGGAGGGGGGTTATCTAAAGATGTGCTACATCCAAGATGTCTGTAAATGTGGGACTGAAGCTACCCTGGATTGTTGTATCAATGAAGGTAAGCATCCTGCAGTCTCATACTTTTCTAGTTTTGGTCAATGGCTGGTATCCAGTCCACCAATGTCTGAGACATGAATTGAGCAAAGGCTCACAGACAGACATGTACACACTATTCACATTTATTATGAGTTTTCATTGGATTTTTGCAACACAGAAAACAGTTCCCAACTTTCCACAACTTTTTTTTTTTTTTTTCATGTAAGCTACCCATTGTGGTCTAACACTCAACAAAGCCATCACCCACATAGGCAATTTCAAATGCAGGACTGCTGCTTTTCATGAACTTGAGAAATATCGTCTTATATTGGTAGGCAAAACTGAGTACAGAATGAAAGAGGTTCTCTCCCTAAACCCATTAAGCAGGGCAACCATTATAAACAGTGTTCCATTATTTTATTTACTTATTTATTTGACATACAGATTGAGATAAGATAGTAATAAGGCAGATACCACACAACTATCAGTAATAGCAAATGTTTCAAGTATGTATTTATGTAATATATGAAACTGGACTTTCAGGTAAGTAAATATTTTCACATATAAGTTAATGGCAGGCTTAAATTTACATGCCTTTCTCCCTAAGTTGTTTAACTTAAACAGTGGGTTAAACTGCCTTAAATTTATCAAAACATTTTTCAGTTAGCTTTAACAGCATATCATTTTTTACTTAAGTCATACAAATGCTACAGGATTTACTGCAGTACAAAACATTGATCTTAACTCTATGCTTAACCTTAACTATTACTACATCAGTACCACACATCTACTTTCACATATTGGTGCAGGAAAGCAACCAGACAAACACACACTCATCTGGCAGGACAGGGCATGTCATTTAAAACCGGCTACCCTTTGTTTTCCCTCAGTAATGTTTTAAAGATGTGTTAACAGAAATATGTCCCAGCAGTGTACATGTCAAACCACAGGATGCACACGTCTTGGATCACAGGATACTTTCTGGGAATGAATACTTCCAATATCTTCAAATATGCTTCCTTAATGACTTCTTAAAGAACTGTGCCTATCTGAAACTAGAGCTAACATAGATTGTATGTGCATGTATGTGTGTGTGTGTGGATGTTTGTGCGTGTGTGTGTGAGCATGCACATCCATGTTAGGCCAAAAGTATAAATTATCTAAACCTACTGCATGTCTGTACCTCTTCTTTGCCAGTTTCTCAGTGCATTCCTGCAGTTCATTAAACAGGCTCATGGACACAACCCTGTGGACTAAGACTTGTTTTTGGAATAAATGCTGTACAAGTAGTTTTAATGATTTTTCATGGCACTTTATACCCTCAAAAAAGTATAAACAATACTAAAAGCAGTATAACAGGGGGAGTTACAAAATATACATGCATTTGTACAATTAAATTGGTCAGAGTTGCCTGAACTGTCTAGTCTTTGCTGACTGATTAATTTTTTTCTGACAGAACTTAATCTTTCAGATCTTCAGGTCATTTGTTTATTTCATGTGAAGGTAAGAAGGGACATCCTGTGTCACAACAGACTGTTATAAAATGGTTGTCCAAGATATTACCTTTTGTTATGCTCACAGTAACAAAACTGTTCCAGGCAGGGTCAAGGCCCACTCTACCAGGGCTTTGGCTTCATCTGTGGCTTTTTGGAAAGGGTTGGAGTCTAGAAGTATTCTAGAAGCTGCTATCTGGTCATATGTATATACTTTTACAAAGCACAATAAGCTTGATTTTCTCTAGAGCCATATCAGTCTTTTCTGTGATCATTCTCCAGGTGCTCCTGGACTCTTCTCCTTTCACCTCCCAACTATAGTTAGCTGTGGTAATCTACAAATATAGGTAAGGCTGCTGCAGCAGTGGTCAGTGTGATGAACATAGTTCAGATGTATAAGTTAAATTTGTCATAACAGTCGCTGTTCGAAATATCACTGCTGCAGTAGCTGCTCGCTCCCTCCATCCCTCTTGTTTTTTGGTGTGTTTTTTATGCCAGGGTGTGGGCATTTATTTTTTGTTCTTAGCATTGTCCTTTCTGTATTCAGCCTCACTCTCTCTGTCTGCTAGTAGGAAAAGCTCTGAAGGGCTTCTCGCCCAAACTTGTCGTGCAGTCAGTTCAGCTCGAGCTGACTGGGAAGTAGAAGGTACTCTAAAGCTTTGTATGCTGGCTGACTGTTACATCCTTGACAGGTTGTAACCCATATAGCTAATGCTACTGTAGCAGTGATCATTGGAATATCTACTGTTATGGTAAATTCAGCTTGCACAACTGTACTTTCTTCCTCATAATTCTTTGGTCAGCAGTTTTACTCTTAACTCTTCCCACACACTGTGATTGTTACTGTAGGGGAGGGGGGGTAATCATTATAATGATCATAGTAGATTTGTGTGAGCATACTGATCAAAATGGTAGATAGAGTGAATAAAATTGCTGCTGCTGTTCATAGGTTCATGGTTGAGTATTTGGCTAGCTGCCCTTGTGGGCCATTTTAAGTCTGGCCAGTACTCTCTTCAAAGGTGAAAATCAAACCCCGAACCTTGTGTCTGTGAGGTAGATACTTTAACCTTTGTGTAAACCTTCAGCCCCTTAAGTAGAGCTATTCCATGGCAAGAGCTCATTAGTGGGAGATGCCCAAGCTGTGAAATGTTGTTTTTAGGTTCATAGCTGATTATTTGACTAACTGCCCATGCATGTCATTTTAAGCCTTGCCAGTTTTCATTCAGTGGGGAGAATCAAACCCTGTAGCTTTTGTTTGCAAGGTAAGCACCTTAACCATTAAGCCACCTCTCCCTAAGCCCAAGTGTAGCCCAATATCTTGAGGACAGAATCAAACTCTGCATTGTGTATGAGGTGAAGACCTTCCCCATCATGCTGTACACACCCCCATGTACAGGCTTCCTCCCTCCAACCTTCTGACTTTTCTTGTTTTGTGTCTGTTTTGGGGGGGGGGGGGGGGGGGGATTCTCTTCCTTTCTTGAAGATGCCTCCAGTCATGGATCCTGTCTTAGGTTTATAGATTCATAGAAGGTTGCTAGGCTAACAGCCGTAGAGCCCTTCAAGCCTAGCCCTATTTATCCAGAGTTGCCTCAGTTGTTGGTGGTTAGGTGAGTGAAGTTTGCAGAGGCAAGGGTCTGTGGTAGTTGATACTGACTTTCTCTGTCCAGGAGGGACATGGGCACCACCCCTCATTGTCCTGAGGTTGGGACAGAATTTCCATCCTTATTAGGCTAAATAAACACACTTGTTATGGACCAACTTATTGACATAAAACAAAATAGACAATAACCTAAAGACACAAGTTGTCATTATACCATATGCCTTACTGCACAAGGGAGGACTTTGATCACTGGAAGACAGGCCGGATGACCAGACTTCAGCCTGTGTTGCAACTCCTGCATGTTATGATTAACACTACTTCAGTGATCTTACTCAAACAGCTGAAACTGTGATGAGTATGCTCACATGACCATTTCTCAAAGCTGCTGCTTTCATAACAAGCTGTCATTGAGTAAAATTGAGGAAGCAGTAGTAAACTGTGATGTTTTAGATGTGTGATCTGCAATCTGCAATTGTGGAATGCTGTGCATTTGTAAGATTATTTTATAGCAGCTATTAATTAATTTGCTTATGAAAATGGTGTAGTAAATTTGTGTACATCTCTTCTAGGGATACATTATGAATTCAGCTCAAGTTGTACCAAACTCACAAACTGTTATGTATGGTTTAAGACATAGCAGTGGAATGACCCAGTATGCTGCAGGGCCAACTCTTACTGTAACAGGTAATGTTTTATTTCAAAATAGACCTTTTAGCACAAATGCATAATTTCTGTATCCATTGGAATATTATTAAAATAACTATGCGCAGCTTTATTATACATTTTTATTTCCTCTTGAGAGGCATGTAAAAATAATCTAATTTTGAAGCAGACAACATTCCTTTTTTTCTGCTAGTATAATCCAGTCTGTAAGCTGTAGTTGTTTTGATGTAGGTTAGGTTTAGTGTATGTTAAAGCAAATTAATGGACAACGTTTCAAGTAGTTAATGAATCACAATTTAGAACCAGGCCTGTGCAGTCACATTTCTTCTCTTCCCTTGCTTTTCATTGTGTCATTAGGAGCTGGAATATTGAATAGTAATTTCTTGGACCTAGAACACATCATGTCCTTTCTTAAGTCGATGTTGCAGTATTCCAGTACTAATGGTTTATCTGTTTGAGGTAACCTGATATTCGTCCGGTTACCAAAGTCAAAAACCTTCCATACACTCATACATCCAGTGTGCATACTAAGTGCGTGGGCGTACGAGCATAAAATCCTCAGACTATCTTGCAGCCAGTCTGAACACTGAAGCTTCGCTCCCGTCAGTCTGTTCTCTGAGAAGTTGTTGACTGTACTATTATCTTCTTATTCAGACAACTGAGCCATTGGAGGAACCTTCTTTTTCTTGTATTTGATTTTTTAATGTCCACTGGGAGAGGGAAGTGTGACTGTGGAAGGCAGATATCTTAAAAGGACCTCTACTCCTAGTGCTTGTTTTGTCTAGAAGCCAAACACTACTACAGAAACTGTCAAATCTGTCCATCATTTGTTCCTAAAAATCTTCATACTTGACTTTTTATGCTAAACGTGTACTTCAAATGTTTTTTTTTTTTTTTTTTTTAAGTCCCTCACTCAAACCAAAATGGCAGAGCTCACTGCCTCGGATGTCCTGCTCTCACCAAAAAAAAAAAAAGTTCAAGGAGGCTAGATTTGAACCTTCTGCTGCCCAGTCTGATGTAGATGTACCTGTTAAGATGCTGCAGGAATTCACAGTACGTCAAACTCCTTCTCAGGCACCTACTACCGTGATCCTGCCAGGTACTGGTGAGACTGTTCATACTGATACAGTTGAGAAGGCGGGGGGGGGGGGGGCAGAGGTTGATTATTTCAGAGGGAAAGGAGTGTATTCTTCAAATCCTTGTGAGGGAGGAGGTGCCTTATACCAGTATAGTATCTGACTCTCATGTCCAGTGAGACTGTTCGTACAGATACAGTTGAAAAGGGGGGACAGAGGTTGATCATTTCAGAAGAACTGGAGGGCATTCTGCAAATCCTTGTGAGAGGAAGAGGGGCCCAATACCGGCATGGTTCCGACTCTTGCATGTCTATTGAGACTATTCAGACCGATACAGTTTAGAAAGGGGAACAGAGGATGATCATTTTAGAAGGATTGGAGGACATTCTTCAAATCATCACGAGGAAGGAGGTGCCTGGAACTTTGAGGTTCACAAGGAAAGAGGTGCCTGGAACTTTGAGGTTCAGCAGGGTTTCAACGCGCCTTGCTTTGTGAGGGCAGATGTCAACCCTGGGAAAGTGAAACAAAACAAAAAAATGTTTCTCATGCTCATGTATCTCAGGAAAAGGAAAGTGCTGAGTTCTCACAGGACCTATACAAGGTCTCCTTGTTTTAGAAACACCATTCAGTTCCCCTGTTCTCCACTTCCACTCTTTCCTCAGAAAAGACAGTATGAATGTTTGCTTGAGGAGGACAAAGAATCTGATTCAGATGAAGTTTCTGTAGCATTTTCATTGCAGATCCATTCTCCTGATCAGCTTGCTTCTGATGATTACACCTTTTCCCCTAAATCCACCATTGGTGAAGTCGTCTTTGGGGAAACTGTAACTAAAATGATGCAATACTTTGGGAATCCAAGCAAGTGTCAACAGATGTTGTAATTTGGAGGTAGGGGCTCCTATGCCTTCTCCTGTCCCTCCAGTATTGGAGGCCTTTCTGGATGCTTTCACATCCATTTGTACTACTTCTGATTTCTGTTCAACAGCACTGAAGAAGCCTGATAGGATTTTATAAGATGTCTGATTACCTTAAGTTTCTCTATGAGAATCCTGTAGCAGATCCTTCTACCTTTTCTATTTCTACTAACGAAACTACTAAGATTCTGTCAGCAGCTGATGTTTTGCCATCTGACTGAAATAGTTTGGATATGGAAAGATTTACACCTCTGTCACTGTTACCTTCAGAATTTTAAATTACCTGACTTGTATGACAAAATAGTTCAATTTTTGGTGATTTCAGTGAAGTGTTGGATAACTTTGAGGCTTCTGACACTTAGTAAGTGATTTCTGTGCTCTGATAAGCTGCACAGTTTGCAGTTTATTCCATTAAATGCAGCTATAATGCTGCAGAGGGTTCTTCCGGTGTTGCTACTGGATTAATTATTAGAAGATTTGCTTGGCTTTGCCTACAGCCCTTGCTGAAGATGTCAAGGCCAAACACTTGGATTCTCCCACTCAGAAAGATCTTTTATTTGGACACTGTGCAGCAGAACTTTTAACGACTACCTGAAAAGTTTAAAATAATGCAGTACTTGAAAAAGATTTTTCATGCATCAGTACCTAGGTATCAAATAATTTAGCCAGCTAAACCTACTCCCTTTATCTGCAGTGATTAGAAACCCTTTCGGAAGGGTAGGAAGCAGCTCAGGAAAAGATTTCATGAGAAACCCATCAGACACTCCCAAGACTGGAAGACTTCCTTGTCCAGACAAGTCAGCCCGATTATCTACTGCCTCCCTGCTCTGTCCCAGAATTCCCTTATTAAAAAGGCTAACCTTGTCCATCCCAGCCTGGGATTTCATCACTACAAAAGGGTATTGTCCATCATTCAACAAAGTTACAAAATGTGTTGGAAAGGAGTTCAGTAGCTGAGGATTATTCCCCCCTCCTCCTCTCTTACAGGCTCTCTTTGACCATGGCACCATAGAAACAGTGCCTCACCAGCATGTAGGAAAATGCTTTTAGTCAAGACTGTTTCTGGTCCTCAGAAAAGAGGGCACTTTGGGACCCATTCTGGAGGTGCCATCTGTCAAGATGCTGTCATTGCAAACTCTTCTTCATTTTATCCTTCCTTAGGCCTTTCTCATTTCCCTAGACCTGAAAAATACACACCTGCACATACCCACTCACTCCACCTGCAGAAAATTCCTCCGGTTCTCTGACGTTTCAGTACAGTTTGTTTTTTGTTGTACCCTTTGGTTTATCCACCACTCTCAGGGTCTTCATAACATGTCTTACCCCCTTCCTCCCCATTACCTTTAGCAGAACCCAGGGAATACAAATTTTCCCATACCTGGATCAAGGATGTCTCAAGACATCCTGTGTCTGCATCTCAGTTTCACATTTTCAGTTCTGTAGAAGCAGAAATTCACCCATAATTTTCAAAAATCTTTTCTGACACCCTTCCAGGATCTGTTTTTATGGGTTGCAGACAGAATTGCAGGTGCCATGTCAGACTCTAAACCAGTTACAAGTGGCGTCCCACAAGTCTCAGTCCTGGGACCTCTCTTGTTCGGTATATATTTTTCTGAGGTACAGGCTAACACGGGAGGACTATGGCTGACCAAGTTCGCAGATGACTGCAAACTGGGTGCCATAATCGACTCACCGACTGACACAAGCATCCTCCAAAAGGGTCTCACAGAGACGGATAACTGGTGCCAGAGCCATGGCCTAAAGCTAAATGCCAAAAAGTGCATAGTCATCCCCTTTGGGAAAAACAAAGTGCCCACAAATTACCACATAGATGGTAATCCATTAAGTACGGAAGAAGTAATTAGGGATTTGGGGACCCAAGTAGATAGCAATCTCTCCTTTGACAATCACGTTGCCAAAGTGGTTAGAAAGACCTTTTATATAGCCCACCTTATCACGAAAGGGTTCACATCTAGATCAAGAGAGGTCATTGTGCCCTCTACTCATCACTCATCAGGCCCATAATTGAATACAATGCCCCATTTGGGATGTACCTTACCCGACACCTGCAGCAACTGGAAAGACCCCAGAAGTACCTCACCAAGAGGATCAAGGGACTCAAACAGATGCACTACGCAGTTAGGCTAAAGAAACTCCAGCTCTACTCAGTTGCTTACCGCCTACTCAGAGGCGATCTGTGCCTGATGTATAAAGCCATGTCCAAACCAGAATTAATGGACATGCTCCACCTCAGGAAATCCAAATCCCTTAGAGCTACACGCTCCAGGGACTTAAACCTCAGCACAGAAATAAATAGGACATGCTGGAGGGACAGATTCATATCCCAGAGGCTCCCCTCACTCTGGAACAAAATCCCAATCCATGTTAGGCAGAGCCCCTCAATGACCCTCTTCAAGAGAAATCTTGACGAGTGGATGGGAGATCGTAGGTTTACCCCTGGGATCTCTTCTGTGTCCCTACTAGACAGAGGCACAGTAAACTAACCTTAAAAGGGCTATCTTCTGTGACCTACTACACAGAGGCACAGTCAACTAATCTAAAAGGGTGGCGAAAGCCAAACACACTCTGGCTAGGCTTATAAATGCCCTAGGGCAGATAGCCTAGTATCAACCTATGAACCTATCAACCTATGAACCTATGATACCCATCTTCTGACAGCCTTTCTTCCCCAAGAGAAAGCTCAGGCTCCCTCCCCACAAAGTTCCATTCTGTTGTCAATTTAGAACCCTAGGATTCATGCTGGCAACCACTTTCTGTGGTATCATTTGAGAAACTACATTTGAGAAGGATCCGGAGTTACTTGAAATCTGTTTGATCTCAGCACTGCCATTCACAGGACTTCCAAGTCTCTCTCTCTCTTTTATTTTCTTAAAAAAAAGTTACAGTGGTGGATTTCTCAAATTCAGCAAAATCTAGACGTTTTTTTTTCTTTTGCTGCTTACTCCCAACCGGTGACTTCATGTGTGTGCATTAAATCTGGCTTGGTATGCCTGGACAGGCTGTTCAGCTCAGGGCCAGTGGTTCACCAGACAAATGAGGGAGCACATCATTGTCAAAGAAATTATGGCTGTTATTTAACCTCTTCATGTGTCTTCTCACTTATGGAATCCATGGCCTCTCGGTTTTCAAAGACAACACCACAGTAATGTCTGTCAGCAAACAGAGAGGGGATCAAGTTCTGCCAGCTGTGCAGGCTCTAGCTTTTCTTGTTTGGGATTAAGCTATAATGACAAATCAGTCCCTACAGGCACTTTGTTCTATCTGAGGAAAATGTACTCAGTCTCTAAGCAGGTCTGTATAAGACCCTCACAAATAGATGCTAAACATGGAGGTCTTCTTGGGCATGTAGTTCACAGATAAGGTACTCCTCAAGTAGATTTGTTTGCTTCCACTTAGAACAGACAGCTCAAGCTATTTTGCTCTAAGACTACTTATTCTCAGGTCAGGAGGATAGATGTCATGTCTTTCTGCTGGGAGGATGAAATATCTCTGTGCCTCTCCCCCACCCCAGTCCCAAAGGTTCTACTGAAGATCCAGTGAGACATACCAAACATTTTGCTGGTGACTCCTGTCTGGCCCAGGCAGCACTGATACTTCTTTCATCAAGCCAGGGACTATATGAGTATACGTTACCCTACAAAGTGGATGTACTTGCACAGAAAAAAAAGACTCTCCTCTTCCATCCCATCTTAGTCTCTCATCCTGTCATTGTGGATGATAGAATTTTAATTCCTCCCAGACCCCAATTTTCTGAGTACATGCTTCAGGTGCTCTAGGAGGAGAAAACCTACAAGTAGCAAGCTTTAAATCTCCAGATGGAAAAGATTTTCTATTAAAAAAATACCAGAAAAAAACACCCAAAAGAGTGGAAACTCAAAACTAGTGAAATAAAAATAAAAAACGCCACCAAACCCATACAGAACAGTAACACTTGACAAACTTTATTGCAGAAAAAGACTAAGCGCTTTCACCCTGTGGCTCCCAGGGCCTCATCAGAATAACTGTTAAAATTCAAATGCAAGCTTAAGTAAACTTAACGCAGTCACATGATCGATGCAATAGGGAAATGAATAAATACTTATTTAAAAAGACAGTACATCAGCATGAACAAAGTGCTGTGTTAAATAGAAATCACCTTTAAAATTACATATAAATGTATATTCACTTATAGCAAATTATAAAGTGCTAGTGCTAATAAAATATATATGTTGTATAACTTAGTTAAAAATAATTTAAAATTGTTGGGTAAAAATGTTCGATAAAGATGTTAAAAAAATACACACTGGTTATACTACATAATACATACATTGTACTATATGTATTTAGGGAACCAAGGAACCAGAATAAACAGACCTTAAATATAATATTTTCAGATCTCCAGTGCCTTTAATTTTAACAATGGAGCTAATGAGTTATTGTCATTTATGCCAGGATAAACAGTGGCATAAGTTCTTAGTTGCCACTCACACTCTAGTTTCTCAAGATATAGGTTCAAGTCTCCAACCCTACCATAATCAAAACTCTGTCGATGACAAAAAACAGAAATATTTTGAAATTATTGCAGTTCTTAGAATGCATATGTAATGCATTCATTTTTCTTCTCTTTCTTGATGTCTCTACTATGTTCTAATATCCTTTCCTGGAGTTTCCTAGTGGTTTTACCCACATAGAAAACATGGCAGGACGTACAGGTAGCTAAGTAGATCACCATCTTGGTGTTGCAGTTGCATTTACCAGGACATGGAAGGGTACGATGATAACCATCAATTGCAACATATGGACCTGTAGTAGTACATTTACAGGCCCTGCAAGCATTACACTATGACATTTTAGAGACTAAACCTCTTGTTTTTGTTTGTTGCTTCTTCAATAGGTTTTTAATGTTAGGACCCTTACTATAGATAATTCTAGGAAACAATCCTAGGATGTTCATAGTATCTTGATCAATAATTATCTTCCAAGTGTTATGAACTATGGATGTAATTGTCAAGGCATCCTTGTTGTATGGGAGAACTAAGTTGACAAAACTTTTTGTTGTTGTTATTAACACCTGGTTCTGTTTAATATTGGAACACATTTGTTGTTCCTGTTCTGCATAACATAATTCCTAGTTTTAATCAACATTTTAAACGGGTATCCTCTGTCTCTAAACATGCCAATTGATGTATATATCTCATTCTCAAAATCAGTGTCATTGCTTGTTAATCTTGAAATTCGTACCATTTGTCCTTTCACTATGCTTTTCTTTTGATGCATAGAATGGCAACTGTTATAGTGGAAAAAGGAATTACAATATGTTTCCTTCCTAAAAATCATTGATTGTAGTTTCTTGTTAGTCCTGTCCTGTACCAGTCTTGTATCAAGGTAATCTGTACTTTCTACAGCTACCTTGTATGTAAACCTTAAAAGTGAAGTAGTAGAGTTAAGATAAGTCTTAAAAGATGCTAGTTCTTCCTGGGTACCTTTCCAAAATATCAATATATCATCCAAAAATCTTAGCCATGTTATAATTTTGCTGTAATAAATTGATGGAAACACACATTCCCGTTCCCATTGGGCTAACACCAAATTGGCATAAATAGGTGCACATTTAGCCCCCATGGCTACCCCTGATATTTGATGAAAAAGTTCTCCCACAAAACCTACAAAATTGTTGTTCAACACCAAGTCCATTAATTTCACTAATTGTCTTTTAACATTGTCTAAATCGTTCTCCACCATTAAGGTTTCCTGAAATAATTTCAAACCTTCATTGTGTGGGATAACTGTAAATAAGTTAATTACGTCAATAGTGACAAATAAAAAGTCATCTGTAATTGCAATATCCCTCAAAATCTGTAGGCAGTGCCATGAATCTTTTAGTACACGAACATAGTTGCTTAATAATGGTTTGCAACAAAAAGCAATGTATGCAGCCATAGGTTCTGTTTTGGAACCTGTTGCTGCCACAGTAGGTCTAAATGGCGGGTCTTCTAAATCCTTGTGGATTTTCGGAATCCCAAAGATATAGGGTGTCACAGGGGACTCAACAACCAAATATTTGTATTCAACTGAATCCAATCATCCTTGAGTTAAAAAATCATATAACATCCATTCATTTTTAGAATATGCTCTACACAGTTCATTCTTCGAAGCTCTTTCATAGGTAGAACTATCATTCAGTAACTCATATTTTAAATACATAGTCATCATGGTCCATCAGAACAACCCCCGCCCTTGTCAGGTTGCATAGCTCTAGCATGGTGGTCATTACACAATTGCTTGAACGCATCCTTTTCGTTACATATTAAATTATTACTACCCTTTGTAACATTGTGAAAATACCACGTATCCCTTTCTCACATGTAGTGTCAAATAGTGCAACAGAAGTATTCATTGGTGGTAAAAAAAAAGTGCTTTTTCTTTCAGTATTTTCTTGTCATTAAAAAGTTCATCTTTATTATGAAAAAACATTAAATTCATCTGCCTAGTAAAAAGCTTTAAATTAGTAAGAACCTTGGCAATATCCAGTGAAAAACTAGGAACAAAAGAGAAACCTTTGCTAAGAACAGACATATGGTTATCATTTATACAAATTTGAGAAAAATTGTAAACAGCAAAAACATCTTTAGTAATGACATTACATCTTAGCTCATCATTAATTTCAGTGGGTTCAAAGTTTTGGTTTGATGAAAAATAATCAAAAAATGAACCATCACAGTTTATCGGTTCACTTGATAAGAGCGATTTTTCCATCGTCCCCTCCCCCCCCCCCCCCAGTTCCTCTGATTCCCCTGGTTCCTGTTGATTAACCTCTGCGACCTTCTGGGTAGTTCTGGCGATGCAAAAAAAATTACTTTCCCTGTTAACATTCATATCATTATAATCTTTTGTCATCAGAAAGTTGCTCACCACTGTGATTATAATTACTAACATTGTTACTCTTATTATTGAAATCTTTGATGTGAGAGTGTTCAATCTCGCCTTTGTTCTTACACATGGGTTTCCGTGCCGGCCGACTGCAAGCTCTGCATCGAGAAGAAGCTCGAGGACATCTAATACCCACAATCCCCCTCTGCCTTTACCTCAGATCTAGTTTGCCGCTGCTGCATACGCATCGCTGGAGGCTAGCTCGAGGCTTTTTACAGATAAGATTTTATCTATTTTGGTTAAATTTTCAAAAACTTCTTTAAGATCTAGTCATTGAAAGTTAGTGTACGGTGTGTGAGTAGAGCAGAATTCTCGGTACCATTAGATTAGTTTAACTTAGTTTAACTAACTGGTATAGAGTTTTTCGGGCCTACCACCCTACTTGGATCACTTTTTGACTAAAATTTTTGTAGTCTTGCTTTTCTTAAGCAAGTGACAATCGGACTTACAAAATACGGATTTGACATTTGTTACCTGGATTGACTATTACTGGACTGGACTGTCTCTTTCTCTTTTCATTATGTCTGAGAAAATAAAATCTGGCTTCAAGCGTTGTCAGTGTGGCCAAAAGATGTCGGTCACAGACAACCACAGTTCCTGTGTCTACTGTCTTGGCCCTCTCCACTTACAAGAGGACTGTTCTATTTGTCACTCTTTTAGTGGGAGGGTCATGACAGATAGGCACAGGAAACTGATGGATAGAGGATTGTTGAAACCCTCTTTCCAGGAGGCTCTGGATGCTTCAGACCAGGCATCCAAGTCTTCGAAGGGGTCGAAGACGTCGGAGCCCAAGTCATCGGCTCCGAGCTCTTCGGGTATAGTTAGATCACTGGTTCCACAGACTTCGGGGCCGAGTGTTCAACTGTTGGCAGTTTCCGAGCCTCGAGTCTTGGAACCGGTGATGGAGCTCCCTCCACCGACTCTGCTGAGGTCGGCTCCATCTTCGATCCCTTCGACTCGTTCTTCCAGGCCCCTTTCCGACACCGATGTGGACCGTGTGGTGCAGAAACTGATGGAGCATACGGCCCTATCCAAGCTTATCTCGGTCTCCTCTCAGTTGATGTCGAGACTTGAAGGCCTGCCACTATCTCCATCTGTTCCTCCTCCGAGACCTGTCCAGTCTTCGGAGCCGGAAGAAGCTGAACTGATGATTGTGGAGCCCTCGGTGCCAGAACCGTCTTTTCTCGGTCGGCACCGTTCACCTCGACCCCATCCGATCCGGTACTGGAGTCTCGGGGCGAAGATCCGTCCTTGGTTCGGGACCGAGAGTCGGACCGATGTTTCGTTCCGGCGCTCCCTCTCGGGCCTCGCACGGATCGACTCGGTTCCGTCCTCGGGTCGGTGCCTTCGGCTCCTGTTTGGGATTCTTCCCATTTCTTGAACCGGGAGATACCTCGACTCGGGACCCGGGGCCTTCGACCTCATGAGGAAGGTGTTGTCTACCCAGACAACCACATCAGCAGGTACAGCTTCTCCTCCCCACAAAGGACCGTTATCCTCCTCTGCACCCACGGCCACGTCCAAGCGTCGGGCACCAGTGTCTCAGCCACCCCTGGAGGGTGCCCCTCTTCCTCGGAGGCTTCTTCGGATGCTCCCCACGAAGAAGTCCCTAGGAAAAGACTGTGTAAGAGGAGACACTTGGATTCTCCACAAGAATCCTTGACATCTGATACTGACTTAGATGAGTCAGAAGGGTCCCCTAAGTCACCTTCAGAGGATGTCTCTTTTTCTGACATCTTGGAGATCCTAAAACAGAGAGGTGACTGGCAAGCCCTCCCCCCTTCTGAGGATGAGTCAGTTTTGCTGAAGGCATTTGGTGCCCGCCCTTCCTCCTCCTGGGTCACTCCGCCCTTTGATGAGTTAATGGAATTAATTGCTCGAAGGGCGTGGGAGACTCCTGACACGGTGGAACCAGTCCCTAGGAAGCCAAATAAGTACATTACGGCACCACAGGACAAGGCTTACCTCACCAAAGGAGTTCCAGTAGACGCCATGGTGGTGGCAGCGGCCACGAAAAGGAGATGTCGGAGTCTTCCTCATCTGTCCATCCGCCTAACAAAGATTCTAGGACCATGGACAGATACGGGAAGCGCATTTTCAGTTCAGCGGCTTTCTCTATGCGTTCCCTGAACTATTTGACTCATTTTACACGTTTACAGAGGGATCTAGTCAAAGAGTTGGGAGATACCCTCCAGGGTACTACAGATGCCGCTGTTTCAGAGAGAGTTACAGCGCATCTCAACACCCTTACGTCCATTGTAAACTTCGTCCATGAGGCTGATATCCTATGCACCCGAAGGATCGAGTAGGGCGGCGGCTTCCGGGATCGGCCTTTGTAGGCAATCCTGCATGCGCTAATGTTCGTTTATGGAAGCCTTCAAGTCTTCCTTTACTAACGCCCCATTTGACGGAGCCACACTTTTGGCCCTAAAGTAAAGGAGACCCTTACCGGTGTGAACAGGAGGGAAAGACTCTGTCTGCTGTCGGAGTCCGTTTTCCACCCTTCCAGACCGTACCCCAAAGGGCAACGTGGTGGGAAAATGTGGTTTCGAAAACCCCAAGGATCTTTCCCAAACACACAGTGTGATGCCCCTCTAGAGGCAGAGGGGGCAGAGGTGGAAGACGCCGCCCTGGCGGCAGAGGGGTCCGCAAAACCAAGGTGACAGGGATAATCTCCTGGCAAACCTTTTCAGCACTCCTGAGAGGAGGCCCGACTGTCCTGCTCTGGAGGCAGTCGGGGTCGCAGCTTTATACCCTCAGGCCTGGCAAAACCTCTCTTCAGACAATTGGGTAAAAGCATTGTTACCAGAGGTTACAAAATCCCATTTCTATCCACACCCATTCCAAAGAAAAAACTCCCAGATGTACCACCCCATCTGCGAGACCCAGCAGCTACAGAAATTTCAAAGCTGCTAGGAAAAAGAGTCATCCAACCAGTCCCAGCGGACCAAATAGGATTCGGAACTTACTCAAGGTTCTTTTTAGTTCCAAAGAAAACAGGGGACTGGAGGCCGATTCTGGACCTAAGCCATCTCAACACCTTTGTCAAGAAGGAAAAGTTCCGAATGGTCACGCTTCAATCATTCCTTCCATTCTTACGGAAGGGCGTCTGGATGTGCTCGATAGATCTGAAGGACGCATACTACCACATCAAAATGGCCAGGGCGTCCAGGGATCATTTGCGCTTCCGGCTGGGAGCCAGTCACTATCAGTTTCGAGCCCTGCCCTTTGGTCTGACTACAGCCCCCAGGGTCTTCACCAAATGCATGGCAGTGGTAGCGTCTCATCTGAGGCGCCTAGGATTCCAGGTGTTTCCGTATCTGGACGACTGGCTCCTGTCTGCCACCACCAGGCGTCAACTGATACAAGCCAGGGATTACACCCTACAACTTTGTACACACCTTGGCATTTCAGTAAATTTCGAAAAATCGTTGCTACAGCCATCACAGCATATCTTATTCATAGGAGCGGAATTAGATACGCGTCATTTAGTTCTAAAACTTCCTACAGAAAGAATAGTAGCACTTCAATTCAACATTTCCCTTCTACTGTCGTCCAGAAAGTCCCCGGCAAAAATTGTTTTGAAAGTTTTGGGTCTCATGGCAGCTTCTCTCATTGCGATACCATTGGGAAGACTGCACATGAGAGTGCTACAATGGCTTCTGTTTGCACAATGGTCATTCCAACAACTTCCACTGACTCACGAAATATTGATAACGAAAACATGCAAATCACACCTAATGTGGTGGTTACAGACTTGCAACCTATCCAGCGGAAGACCATTTGTGCTACCCGCACCGTCAGCGACGATAACCACGGACGCTTCCCTGATAGGGTGGGGGGGCATCTTTCAGGGACAGACAGTACAAGGCGAATGGACCAATCTGGAGTACAATCTGCACATCAATGTTCTGGAGTTGAGGGCAGTGTTTTTGGCGTTGCAACACTTTGCTCCCCTTCTTCCTCCAGGGACCATTGCAGTTCAGACAGACAACATGTCCGTAGTCTGGTACATAAACAAGCAAGGGGGAACCAGGTCTTACCAACTATGCAGAGAGGCCATGAGAATTTGGCAATGGGCAGAGTCCACCGGTCGCTTTCTGATCGCAACGCACATCCCGGGGTCATCCAACGTCATAGCCGACAGGCTGAGCAGGGCAATACTATTGCCTCACGAGTGGTCCCTCAAACAGTCAGTTGCGAGAAGGATTTTTCGCAAATGGGGCCAGCCTACCTGCAATCTGTTTGCGTCTCCAATGAACGCCAAATGCAGGAGCTACTTTGCCCTATTACCCCCTCCAGGGGAAGTCCCCAGGGACGCGCTGGTGCACGATTGGCCCCGGGTCTCCTATATGCTTTTCCTCCATTTCCCCTGATTGCAAAGTTTCTACAGAAAGCCAACAACCTTCAGAGGACTATTATTCTCATTGCTCCGTTCTGGCCTCGTCAAATTTGGTTCCCTTTCTATTGCATCACCGCATTCGGGGACCTTGGATGCTGGACCCAGAGCCAGATCTACTGACTCACTCGTCAGGAGTTCCTCACCCATCTCTAGAATCTCTCCATCTAGCAGCTTGGCTGCTCCGCTTCCCTTTCTAGCCAGGTCGGTTCCACTTACATCGGCGGTTCAAGATATTTTAGTAGCTTCTCATAAAGTTTCCACTACTAAGACTTACACCAGTAAGTGGAAACGCTTTGTCTTTGGTGAGTCACATCATTTGGACCCTGTTAGAGCTCCGTTAAACAAGGTTTTAGAGTTCTTGACTGAACTATTTCATGAAGGAGCTTCCCCGGCTACTTTAAGAGTACAGTTAGCTGCCATTTCTAACTTTCATGTAGAGGAATGTGGTGCCTATTATGGCTCACAGACTGTCTAAAGCCTTTTTAAAAGGTTCTTTTCATATCAGACCACCAGTCAGAAGTCCGACATCACCGTGGAATTTAAACCTGTTGCTCTCTAAATTGATGTTGCCACCCTTTGAACCAGCCTCAAGTTGCACATTGAAATTTTTGTCATGGAAAACTTTATTTCTAGTGGCCATTACATCTGCTAGGCAGTGTCTGAGCTTCAGGCCCTTTCTGTCAAGCATCCTTATTTAATATTTCATTCTGACAGAGTATCCCTACGCACTAATCCATCCTTTCTTCCCAAAGTTTGTTCTTCTAGTAATATTAATCAGTCCATTGAACTACCCACCTTCTTTAAGAACCACTCTAATAAATTGGAGTATATGTTGCACAAACTGGACGTCCATAGACAACTCAGATTTTATTTGGATAGAACAAAAGATCACAGGAAATCTGATCAACTATTTGTAGCCTTTGCTGACAGCAGAAAGGGTCTTGCAGTTACGAAATTAACTCTTTCTAAATGGCTAACTGACTGTATCACATATGTTTATGAAGCCTCTGATCAAACACTATCAACAAAACCCAAAGGACATTCAACCAGATCAGTTTCTACATCTTTGGCTCATGCAGCTCGCTTACCACTAGACACTATTTGTGCGGCTGCTACTTGGGCTAAACCACATACATTTATATCTCATTACAAAGTGGACAGGGTTTCTAGGGATAGGGCAACCTTTGGTTCCACTGTGCTCAAGAACGTTCTCCCTTGAGTTCCTCAGGGTTATGGAGCTAGGGACGCTACCCATGTGTAAGAACAAAGCGAGATTGAACACTCTCACATAAAGAAGTTATGTCCTTACCATAACGTTCCATGTGGAGTGTTCATCTCGCCTTGGTTATTACACTCCCACCCTTCCCACCCTTAGGAAGAACGTTCGATTTGGTGTCTGGTCTGGAGTATTCTCCTTCTGCTGTTGCAGTATTAGTGTTACTATCATACCTTTGGTATGTTTGTATATATGTACTTTATGTATATAGTTTGGATGTGTGCGTGCTTTATGTCTGGTTTGCTTGCAAACTAGATCTGAGGTAAAGGCAGAGGGGGATTGTGGGTATTAGATGTCCTCGAGCTTCTTCTCGATGCAGAGCTTGCAGTCGGCCGGCACGGAGCCGAGGATCGGCTCCGAACCCATGTGTAATAACCAAGGCGAGATGAACACTCCACATGGAACGTTATGGTAAGGACATAACTTCTTTTTTCTGTAGATAGGTAAAGGATATACTGTTTTGTTAGCATATTCCTGTGTATCCCTTTGTAACTTTTTTAGTTTTCTAGCAATGTTCTGTTTCACTAATTTATCAGAATCATTAAGAATAGATGTGTACTGTTTCTTACCTTATAAGGATTTCCACTCTTACTGTATTCCTTGTTTAGGCCCTGACCACGACGTAGCTAGTTATCGGTTTTGTGCTAGATTTAATCAACGTACTATTAAGCGGAGATACGATTTTGCTTTTCACTACTTTGGCAGGCGATTTAATTACAATATGTCGTCGGACACGCTTCCGACTACCGGAGTTCTCAAACGACGCAAGGATAAGGACAGGCCTCCGAGGTCCAAATCAGACGATGGTTTACAAGCGGAGCCAGCTGCGGGTTCGGCCGTCGTCGGTGAGGCGCTTTCGCAGCCCCTGACGTTGGCCATTACAGAACCACTTGCCGAAACGGACTCCCATGAGGAGCCAACTGGCCTTTGAGTACTCCAGGTGCAGGACCTTTGGACAATGCTCCCTCAGATGGGTCCGGAGCCGCTGTGCAGGTACCAGCTTCCGAGGGGGTTTTTAGGCCTACACAGCTTCAGATAAAGGCAAAGGCAAAGACTCCTAAATCTAAGACTCAAGCCCAGGCCTCCTCTGATCCGGGACCCAAGTCTCAAAAACAAATGCTTAAAATGGTGGAGGACTTGCTAACTATGATTAGGGGTTCGCATCCCCCTCCAGACAAAAGGCCAAGACAAGAATTGGATTATGAATCCTCTGATCATGCAACTATTTCTTCAGTGTCTTCCTCTGAACAGGAATATGCTTTCCCTCCTTATGAGGATTCTGATGCTGAGGAATCCATTCCTTCAGCTTCTCCCCGAGGATTTTTTTTTTGGGAAAACTTTACATGACATGAGGGAACATTTTCACTGGGAAGGACAGGAGTACTCTGAATCTAACAGAAGGCTTAGGGATTTCCTTCTTCCCCAACACAGACCCCTGGCTATTCCTCCTATTTTGGATATTGTGGATGATGTCTTTTCTGAGGCTAATTTAACTCCTGACTCCTTTCCTCCAGCCCCTGCAAAGCCTGACAGATATTACAGGGTCCCTGACTCCCACCAGTTTCTTTATAAAAATCCTACTGCTGATCCAGAAACCATTTCACATGTTCCTAAGGCTTCATGCAGGGCGACTGCCACTGGCACAGTCATTAGAAGGTATGCTTGGTTAAAGGAACAAAACTTGCCTGATCAAGTGAAAGCAAAGTTACTGGATGCTCCTGTTCAACATAATGTTTTGTTTGGGTCTAAGGCTGAAGAGGTGATAAAGAAAATGGGAGGATAAGGCAAAATCCATGCAAACGGTTAAGGATTTCTTACAAGTTCACCCCCAAGATTTAGCAGAAATTGGCCAACTAAAAATTGGTCCTTTCCCAGCTCGGACAGGCCTCAGAGGGGTAGATATAGGCGCACCAGAGGGAGGACCCAAGCGCAGACCTAGACAGTGGACTGCTTCCACCCCCAAGAGTGGAGAGGACAGACCTCAATCTTATAGGAAACAGGCTCAATGACTCCCCCTGCATGGCTCCAGGAACCTCTCTCCTGGAAGCCCCTTTAAGAGGAAAACTCTCTTTTTCACCAAAATTGGACTTACATAACCCAAGACAAGTGGGTTCTGGATGTAGTTTCAAGAGGTTACAAATTCCACTTTCATACCTTGCCCAAAACCAAACGGATGGCCAGACCTACCAAAACACCAATGGGCAGAGGCATTAAACCAGGTGGGATCCCTCATGGCTGTGAGGGCCATAGAACCGGTTCCACTATCAGAGACGGGGCAAGGTTTTTACTCAAGGCTCTTTCTAGTTTCCAGAAAACAAAATTCTTGGAGACCCATCCTAGATCTGTCAGTCTTAAATACTTTCCTGGAGATACCAAAGTTCAAGATGCTTACTGTACAGCAGCTCCTGCCAATGTTGAGCAAAAATGCATGGATGGTGACATTGGATTTAAAGGAGGCTTACCCTACACATCCCTATCAGACAGGAGTGCAGAAAATACCTCCGGTTCAAGGCCGGCTCGAAACATTACCAATTCTCTGCGCTGCCCTTTGGCTTGTCTACTTCTCCCAGGGTCTTCACCAAGTGCCTGGCACCAGTAGTAGCTTACTGCAGACTCAAGGGAATTTAAATTTACCCTTATCTGGACGACTGCCTTATTCAAGCAGACAGCAAGGATGTCTTACTCCAGCACCTGGAATTTGTTCAAAATCTACTCAAGTACCTGGGATTCACTGTGAACATAAAAAAGTCAAATTTGACACCCAGATGGCATTCCTGACATCCGAAAAACAACTTCAACTGGCTTCAACTTTCAAAACCCTGGCGTCAATGTCTCAGCTAATTGCAAGGAAATTCCTGCAGGCTTTGGGTTACATGGCCTCCTGCATCCTTCTCATACCATATGTAAGACTACATATGAGAAAAATACAATGGTACCTAAAAAGCGTATGGTCCCAACATTGTCAGTCTAGACACACACATTGCTGTCTTGCCTTGCCTGCAAAAGGAATTCCATTGGTGGACCATGGCATGTCTTCAAAACAAAGGGAGAGCCTTCAGTCTGCCTCCAGCCAACCAAGTGTTAACCACGGACGCCTCGGATTACGCATGGGGAGCCCACTTGCAGGGGAAAGGCCTGCAAGGTTTTTGGACAGAGGACCAGAAGCACCTACATATCAATTTAAAAGAGATGTTAGCTGTGCAGAATGCCCTCTTGGCTTTCAGGGATCTTCTACAGCCAGGGCAACTACTGATACGGACAGACAACACCACAGTTATGTGGTACATAAACAAGCAAGGGGGTTCACACTCCTACCCCCTTTGCAGACTAGCCATGACTCTATGGAACACAGCTCTAGCATGCAAAGTGGACCTACAAGCTCAGTTCCTGCCAGAGAAACAAAATATTCTGGCAGACAGCCTGAGCAGGAACCTGTCAGACCCACACGAGTGGATGCGAGACACCCAAATATTCAAGATGATTACAGAAGCCTGGGGCTGCCCGGACATAGATCTATTTGCATCCCCCCTCAACTACCAGTTACAGATTTTTTGCACAAGGACATATCACAAACTAGCATGGAAAGTGGATGCTCTCTCATTCAGTTGGAGGAACCTCTCGGGTATGCCTTTCCTCCTCTACCTCTTCTTCCACGGGTGTTATTAAAGATAAAGCAGGACAAACCCAAGATGATTTTACTGGCCCCAAATTGGCCTCGTCAATTTTGGTACTCAACACTGATGAACCTATCCCAGGAGCCTCCTCCTTGGTTTCTACCTCAAATTCCAAATCTTTTGTCCCAACACCAGGGCCAGGTTCTGCACTCTCATATCAAAACTCTCAGCCTGGCAGCCTGGCGTATTCAAGGTCTATGATTAATCCAATCCTTCCCAAACAGGTCATGGATGTCATCTTGGAAGCCAGACGCCCTAGCACTAGAAAATCTTATGAAGGTAAATGGAAGAGATTTTGCACCTGGATGCATGCTCAGGATTCAGATCCTCTCAATCCTAATATTCCATTGATTTTACATTACCTGACAGACATGTTACATAAGGGTTTATCCTTCTCCTCCATAAAAATACATGCCTCAGCTATCTCTGCACATTACAATACAGATCCTCCAATCTTTTTACATCCACTTCTGAAACAATATCTCAGAGGAGCAAAGAATTTAAGGCCCCCTAGGACACCACCCATACCTGCCTGGGACCTCAACTATGTTCTGGAAAAACTTACTCTACCTCCTTTTGAGCCTGCTGCCACATCTGATATAAAGTATTTATCATGGAAGGACAGCTATCCTACTGGCTTTGACTTCAGCCAGGAGAGTCTCGGAGTTACAAGCACTCATGGCTGTGGAACCTTTATATTATTTTTCATCAAGACAGGGTGTCTTTAAGGACTAATCCTGCTTTCATGCCTGAAGTGATTTCTAAAGTGGCTCTAAACCAAACTATTCACCTGCCAACTTTTTTCACTAACCCACAGAATAAGGGGGAGAGGATCTTGCATTCTTTGGACGTGCACAGGCAGCTTCGTTTTTACCTGGACAGAAGCAAGGATATCAGGAAAACAGAACAACTGTTTGTTTCTTATGCAGCAAATTCCCAAGGCAAAGCTATTTCAAAACAGACCATTTCAAAATGGATTGCTCATGGAATCAGATTTTGTTACTCTCATCATGGAAAGCAAATCCCAGGAAAAATTAGGGCTCACTCTACCAGAGCTGCTGCTACTTCAGCTGCCTTTCTCAGGGGAGTACCTACCAAAGATATTTTGGAAGCTGCAACTTGGAGTTCAGTGCATACTTTCTCTAAGCACTATAATCTCCCTCTTTATTCTAAGTCTAGGGCAGGCTTTGCTTCTGCAGTCTTGCAGGGCCTTCTAGCCGCCCCTTCTACTCTATAACCACCACCCTTTATCTCAGCTTTGGGATTCAACCCTACAGTGATGACTGCAACAGTGAAACACGATGAACATAGTACAGTTGCGTACACTTAACATAAATGTAGATGTTCGAGTGTCTTCACTGTTGCAGTCTGGGTTACCCACCCTCCTGTCCCCTCTTATACTTTTATTACTGTGGTTTCCTAGTTCACCCTTCTTCTAAGGTGTATTTGCTACAGGGTATGGGGTTTGTTGTATGTTACATTTTTGTTTTACTATTAGCCTTCATTTTTGGGCACCTGACATCTGGGGCAAGAAAAACTGGAGAACATGGCGTCGGCTGGCAGCTTTGTACCCCAGGCGCTCTGACGTCAGGGAGCATGACTGAACAGCCGACGCCTGACCCAGACTTTGGGATTCTGGCCGACCGAGGACTGCCTGCCGAAAGGAAGAACCCTGCAGTGATGACTGCAACAGTGAAGACACTCTAACATCTACATTTATGGTAAGTGTACACAACTGTACTTTCTTTGTCATCGATAGGGTGTTTGATTGTGGTAGGGGTGGAGACTTGAACCTATATCTTGAGATACTAGAGTTTGAGTGGCAACTAAGAACTAATGCCACTGTCTATCCTTGTTTGTTTGTCTTTTTCGGCTTTTTCACGGTAAGGGGTCGCCACAGCAGAACTCCGGTCCGCTAATGATTGGCAGTAGATTTTTACGAAATGCCGAGGTGCCAGCTCAACGCCCAACCTTCAACGAAGGCACGCCCATTTACGCACGCATGTCTTTCGAATTTTACCCAACCGCGGGGAGGACATACAGACTCCAAACAGAAGGCACTCCCAAGCCATGCCGAGAATCGAACTGGAGAACCTCTTGCTGTGAGGTAATGCTACCGCTATACCACTGCGGCATATGCCACTGTTTATCCTTGTATAAATGACAATATCTCATTAGCTCTGGTGTTAAAATTAAAGGCACTGGAGATCTGAAAATATTATATTTAAGGTCTGTTTATTCTGGTTCCTTGGTTCCCTAAATATACATACAGTACAATGTAGGTATTATGTAGTGTAACCAGTGTGTATTTTTTAACATCTTTATCTAACATTTCTACCCAACAATTTTAAATTAGTTATTTTTAACTAAGTTATACAACATATTTATTTTATTAGTATTAGCAATTTATAATAATTTGCTATAAGTGAATTAATATGCATTTATATGTAATTTTAAAAGTGATTTCTATTGAACACAGCACTTTGCTCATGCTGATGTACTGTCTTTTTAAATATTTAGTCATTTCCCTATTGCATCGATCATGTGACTGTGTTAAGAAGTTTATGTAAGCTTGCATTTGAATTTTAACAGTTACTCTGATGAAGCCCTGGGAGCCACAGGGTGAAAGCGCTTAGACTTTTTCTGCAATAAAGTTTGTCAAGTGTTACTGTTCTGTACGGGTTTGGTGGCATTTTTTATTTTTATTTCACTAGTTTTGGAAAAGATTTTCTGTCTGCTGTCATAAAATAATAATCCCCTTCATGTGGGGGGCCCTGTAATTTTGTCCTACTTGTGTGTGCTACTCAAAATAATACTTGTCTGTTCTTCCATAAAGGCACAATTGTCTGCCATTTCTGCCTGCATACCTCTTAATCCCTCCTTGCTCCCAAGAATTGAAATTGAGCAGTTTCTAAAGAATGTTCTTCACTTGCGTCTAGTTAGGATGGCACTTTGCCACCTTTTAAACCAACAGCTTCAGCCTTTCTAAAGTTTTCTACTTGAAAAAATATTGTACTGGTGACCTTTCTGCCAGAAGGGTTTCTGAGATTCAGGCCATATACTTGCGTTTTTCTTATCTGTAAGTATAGTATCTCTCTTAGGGTAACTCTTCCATGTTCTTCGTGTTTCACTGTTGCAGTCATTACATTTGGGTAATCTGCTGGCAGGTTGCCCTCAGTCGTCCTGAATAACAAAGTCGTGGGTCCTGCGTCGTTTGCGGTCTCCTCTTCCATGACGTCAGGTCGTCAGGGGTATAAAACATGCAGCCGATGCCATTTTATTCAGTCTTTCTTGCCGCGCGGTGCCCAAAGCAGAAGCAGTTCGCAAGTGCCGGTCAGCCGACTCCTGAAATTTTCGTATTCGAGTTTCAGAACCGAAGTCTTCTAACTAAAGCTAAGTACCCCATTGGGGAAACTTTTTCTTGGTCCTTACCGATGTCAGTAAAAGTTTAATAATTGCATTACTTGTGGGAAGCAAATACCTCATAAGGATTTTCATTTGAACTGTATTCCTTGCCTAGGCCCAGATCACAGCGTGCCTTGCTGTCAGTTTTGTGCTAGAATTAACCAACGCACTATTAAGCGTCTGTATATTTTTGCTTCTAAATGTTTTGGTGCAAGATTTAATTATCCTGAAATGTCATCGGTTAGCAATCAAACTACCAGAGTTCATAAAAAACGCAAAGAAAAAGACAGAGCTACACCGTCGAGGTCCAAAACCAACGACGAAGCTTCTCCTAAGCCAGTCGTCGGTTTGCCGGTACTCAACGAGGCGCTTTTGCAGCCCCTGATACCCGCTACTTTTGAGTCGAAGGCCTCTACCTAGACCCATTCGGAGTCTGGTATGCTGCGAGATTCTCAGAGTATTGAACCTGCGGATGTCTCTCCCTTGGATGGGTCCGGAGCCGCTGAGCTTCTGAGGGTGTTTTCAGGCCTCAACATTTTTATATTAAACCGACGCCAGCAACAAAAACAAGGTCAAAAACAACTTCTATGTCTAAAAAACCAACGCATGAGCCACGTGCTCAGGCCCCTATCCCTAAAAAACAATTATCAAAATGGCTGAGGATTTAATTACCTTGATCAGGGGTTCCCAACCCCACCCCCACCCCCCCACCCCCCAAGAGGCCTAGGTAAGGCACTGATTATGAATCTTCAGATCAGGTTTCCATTTCTTCTGATTCCTCTTCTGATCAGGAATTTTCTGTTCCACCCTATAAGGATTCTGATGCAGAGGAATTCATCCCATCTGCATCTCCTGCAGATGATTACTCTTTTGGAGAGACTTTACGTACTTTAAGGGAACATTTTCACTGGGAGAGTCAGGATTTCTCTGAATCAAAAAAGAGGCTTGGGGATTTCCTCCTTCCTCAGCATAGGCCTTTGGCAATACCTCCTGTACTAGACATTGTTGATGATGTGTTCTTGGAATTAAGCATGGCTCCTGATTGCCTGCCTCCGGCTCCTAGTAAGCCAGACAGATATTACAGTGTTCCTGACTCCCACAAATTTATTTTCAAAAATCCTGCTCTTGACCCTGAAACTATTTCTCAGGGTCCCAAAGGTGTAAAGGCCTCTACAGCCAAAAATCCTACCCCTTCTGATAGAGATTCCAGGGTGCTGGATAGATGGGGTAAGAAGGTTTATACTTTTGCAACCTTGGCAATCAGAGCTTTAAACTGCCAGTTTTGTATGGTTAAATATTAGCATATTATGGGCTTACTGAAACGGAAAACAATGTTGATTTCTGATTGTGTGGAAAATAGAGTTACAGGAATTGTATTCAGCCGAACATGTTGGAAAGCATACTTTGCAATGTGGTTTTGATTCCTTGGAGGTCTCTTGTAGGGCTGCCGTTACTGGATCTGTGATTAGAAGGCATGCCTGGCTCAAGGAGCAAAATCTGTCTGATCATGTTAAAGCTAAATTGTTGGATGCCTCTTTGCAGCATGATACTCTGGTATTAAGGCAGAAGAGGTTTTAAAGAAAATGGAAGACAAAGCTAAATCTATGCAGACTGTAAAAGATTTCTTGCAAGTGCAGCCACCCAGGTTCAGTAGGCACTGGCCTACTAAAAATTGGTCCTTTCCTGTGTCCAACAGAGCCACTCAGGGCAAATCCAGACGCTCAAATGGCTCCCGATACCAATCACAGGGTTCTTACAGGTCAAAGCAGTAGGGTGCCTCCACCTCCAAATCTGGAGGAAACAAAGCACAACCCTACAGTAAGCAGTCTCAATGACTTCCCTCTACCATCACCAAGCACTTATCTTTTGGCAGCCCCCTTCGGGGGAAAACTAGCACTTCATGCTCAAAACTGGCAGTTAATTACCCAGGACAAGTGGGTATTAAACATAGTATCCCAGGGGTACAGATTTCATTTCCATACTTTGCCAGTTCCAAACGGATGGCTAGATCTGCCACAAAACCAGTGGGCAGAGGCCCAGAAACAAGTCAGGTCCCTCATGGATATGGGGGCTATTCAACCGGTACCAGAAAAGGAAAAAGGACAAGGTTTTTATTCAAGACTTTTCCTGGTACCCAGAAAAGACAATTCATGGTGCCCAATACTGGACTTATTGATTTTGAACACGTTCCTGGACATTCCAAAATTCAAAATGCTGACTTTACAACAGCTACTGCCTATGCTAGGCAGGAATGCTTGGTTAGTAACTCTAGACTTAAAAGAGGCATACCTGCATATCCCAATAAGGGAATCCTGCAGAAGATACCTCCGCTTCAAAGCAGGTTTTTTGCATTACCAATTCTCTGCACTGCCCTTTGGCTTATCTACTGCACCCAGGGTCTTTACAAAGTGCCTGGCTCCAGTAATTGCATTCTGCAGACAAATAAGTATTCAAATTTATCCTTATCTGGACGATTGTCTCATTCAAGCAGAGGACAAGGACACTCTTCTTCAACATCTGGCATTTGTAAAAAGGCTTCTAGCATGCCTAGGGTACACCATAAATGAAAAGAAATCACAACTAGTACCCTCACAAATTATTGCATTCCTGGGTGCAAGCTTGAATATAACTGCCCAGATCGCTTACCTCATGCCAGACAAACAAAGGCAACTGACAACATACTTCAAACAACTGGCAACAAAAACCCAGTTATCTGCAAGACACATTCTGCAGGCTTTGGGTTTCATGGCATCCTGTATTCTACTAATTCCATATGCGAGACTGCATATGAGGAAACTTCAGTGGTGCATAAAAAGTTTATGGAGTCAACATTTTCACAGCCTGGAAACAATGATTCCTCTGATTCCCTGCCTACAACAAGAGTTCCTTTGGTGGGCAGAGACATGTCTCCAAAACAAGGGACTGTCATTCACTCTACCCCTTGCCTCCCAAACCCTAACTACAGACTCATCAGATTATGCTTGGGAGGTCCACCCGGCAGGGAGATGCATTCAGGGCAAATGGAGCCCGAACTAAATGCATCTACATATCAACCAGAAAGAGATGCTAGCTGTTCAAAATGCTCTGACAGCCTTCAAGGACTTAATTCATCCAGGACAACTACTGATAGACGGACAACACCACAGTTATGTGGTACATAAAAAGCAGTGGGGTACACATTCCTACCCCCTTTGCAGACTAGCCATGGCTTTGTGGAACACAGCCTTGACTTACCAAATACATCTTCAAGCTCAATTCCTGCCAGGAAAGCAAAATACTCTGGCAGACAACCTAAGCAGACATCTTATGGACCCACACTAATGGGAACTGGATCCACAAATCTTCAGCATGTTAACACAGAAATGGGGGAGCTCAGACATAGATCTATTTGCCTCTCCCCAAAATTATCAGTTGGACAAATTCTGCACAAGAACTCATCACAAAAAAGCATGGAAAGTGGATGCTCTATACTTCAGTTGGAAAAACCTATCAGTCTTTACCTTTCCCCCTCTGCCTCTTCTCTCCAAGGTCTTACTGAATGTCAGGCAGGAAAAAACAAAAATTATCCTAATTGCTCCGGACTGGCCCCACCAGCACTGGTACCCGCTTCTAAGGAATATGTCTCACCTTCTTCTCCATGGTACTTGCCTCAAATACCTCATCTACTGTCTCAGCAGAACTATCAAATTCTGCACACTCTACTCCAAACTCTGAATCTTGCAGCATGGCTAATCAACTAATTATTCAAACACCTCTCAGTAAATCTGTGATGGATGTCATTTTGGAAGCCAGAAGGCCTAGTACTAGAAAATCTTATGCTGATAAATGGAAGAGATTCCGTGCTTGGAACCAAGCACAAGGAATAGACACAGCAAAGCCCAGTATTACTCAGATTTTACAATATTTGACTGAGATGCTTGAGAAGGGCCTATCTTTTTCTTCAGTAAAAATCTATGCATCTGCCATCTCGGCTCATTACAACACAGAGCCTCCCCTCTTTTCTCATCCTCTGCTTAAACAGTATCTTAGAGGGGCCAAAAATTTAAGGCCTCCCAGAAGAGCACCAACTCCTGCATGGGACCTCAATTTTGTGCTGGAAAAACTCACCCTGCCTCCTTTTGAACCAGCAACTACTGTGGATATAACATTTTTATCTTGGAAAACAGTTTTTCTTTTGGCAGTCACACCAGCAAGAAGGGTTTCAGAACTACAGGCTCTCATGGCAGTAGAGCGTTTTATTATATTTTACCCGGACAGGGTGTCCCTCAGGACCAATCCTTCTTTTATGCCTAAGGTGGTATCCAGTGTGTCTCTTAACCAGACCATTCACCTGCCAATATTTTACCCAAATACGCAGAACAGGGGGGAGTGGATTTTGCATTCATTGGATGTACACAGACAACTAAGATTCTACCTAAATAGGACCAAATCTCTAAGAAAGTCTGAGTAACTACTGGTAGCATTTGCTGCAGGGACAGAGGGGAAGGCTATATCAAAGCAGACAATTTCTAAATGGATAAGCCACTGCATTCGTTTCTGCTATTTGCACCATGTGAACCGGTGTCCAAGGGGATCAGATCACATTCCACCAGGGCTGCCTCTACTTCAGCAGTTTTTCTCAGAGGGGTTCCAACCAAAGACATTCTAGAAGCTGCTACTTGGAGCTTTGTTCATACCCTCACAAAGCATTATCATTTACCTCTCTTCTCCAAATCCAGGGCAGGCTTTGCCACTGCAATCCTGCAGGGCCTTATAGCCGCTCCTAATGCTGTTTAGTTCCATCCTCCCATCCATAGCTTTGGGATTTTACCCAAATGTAATGACTGCAACAGTGAAACACGAAGAACATAGTACACTTGTGTACACTTACCGTAAATGTAGATGTTCGAGTGTATTCACTGTTGCAGTCCGGGTTACCCACCCGCCATCCCCCTTTCTATTCCTTTTCTTTCCTTCACTATACTTAAACGCCTTTGTGGTGTATTTGCTTGTAGTTGAAGGTAAAGTTTATGTTTATAAAAGTGTATTTATATATTTACTGTTTACTTATATATATTTTTCTGCTCCCCACTTGGGGGCACCTGACATCTGGGGCAAGAAAAACTGAATAAAATGGCGTCTGCTGCATGTTTTCTACCCCTGATGACCTGACGTCATGGAAGAGGGGACAGCAACTGATGCAGGACCCAAGACTTTGTTATTCAGGCCGACTGAGGGCAACCTGCCAGCAGATTGCCCAAATGTAATGACTGCAACAGTGAATACACTCGAACATCTACTTTTATGGTAAGTGTGCACAACTGTACTTTCTTTCATCCCTATGGTGGTCAATTAATTATCTCAAGTCAGGCTGTTCATTTACCTACCTACTTTCCAAAGCCATAGAACAGAGGTGAGAGGCTTCTGCACTACCTGGATGTGCACAGATAGTGAAGACTCTAGTTTGGTAAGACTACAGACATTAAGCAAATGAACCATCATTTTGCTTCTTTCCAGGAAGAAAAGTTGGGCAGTCTGGTCTTACAGCATCCAGTTTCCATTTTGATCTGTAAATCCCATCTCCTTTTGTTATTCCTATCAAGGAAGTCTTTGTCTGCCACTTTGAAAGCTCCCTCCCAACTGAGAAATATCCTCCTCTGGTGCCTTCCTCAGGGGTGTTCACTTTAGAGCCTTTCTGGAACTGGCCTCCTGGTCCTGTGTAGACACCTTCACAAAAACACTACAGAGTAGATGCTTTTTCTAGGTCAAGGACTTTGCCAGATCTGTAATTTGAGATTGGTAGACAGCTGTCATATCACTGGTCCTCTTACCCTATCTAGCTTCCAAACTTTGGGACTCACCCATTAGTTTTTAAATAAAGCAGCAGTGAACTAACGAAGAACATAGTACAGTTGTATAAGAAGTTGACATAACAGTAGATGTCTTACTGATCACTAATGCTGTATTTGTAGCCCTTCCTATTTCCTGCTTGCTGTTTGTACTTAATCATTGTGCACCCTGCGTATTGAGTGAGGAACAGTTCCTTTTCCCCTCCCTTTAGCCTACTTTTTTTCTTTGCTCTCCTTACTTTGGCATTTCCAGGGTCTCCTGACTTTAGTCTGAGGATCTTGTACTCTTATGTCCGCTTATGTACCCCTAAACCCATGGGCTTGGGTCTTACACTAGATGTACAAGTGTATGAAATGTTTTTGGCTTTGGTATGCCAGTTAAGCATCAGGTTACTTCAGTAAACTAACCCATTAGTATTGGAGTACTGCAAAAATGATCAGTAGTAAATCTACTGTTAAGAAGTTCTTACACAACTGTACTTTACCTGTATCTTCTTGGAGCTCTTTCAAATTTTTGTTTTGTCCTGAGAGTACAACACTGAATCTGCTGTGCATGCATCTGTAACTACGGAGGTCATTAACACCTGTCTTTCCTTTGCAGTCCTGCATTCATTTACATGAGATCGCATTCTACTGTCAGAAGTCCATTTTAGCATTCTCACCTTTAAGCATTGTTTTTTTTTCTTTGTGTTATCTAGCCAGAATGTGTGTGTTCGTGTGTAAATGTATGTGCGTATATGGTAGGCATCTGCTTAATCAGTACCTGTTGTATAACTGTAGTACCAAGGTTCCCATTTTCATTGTCACTCTCCATTGCTGCAAGGCACTAGAAGTAGAAGATCTTATTTTTAATTACCTGATTGTTCCAGAAGCCTGCTGTTATGAAGGGCTCTGCAGATTACCTCGTCTCTGAACATACACCCAGAGTAAAGAGTAGTAGTTAGATTTCTTATCCCATTTTAGAATAATAACTGTGGGTTCATCTGTTGGGAAAATGGTTAAGGTTTTTGCCTGCCATACACAAGGTACAAGATTCGATCTTGACCCTCCAGCCAGTGCTTGTATGGAGTTTGCATGATGTTCATCGTGTTACCCTGCTGCAGTCATCACACTTGGGTTATCCTGTCGTCAGGCGGTCCCGCAGTCGGCCGGATTTCCAAAGTCTTGGTCCGACGTCGGTTGCTGTCGCTTCATCCCTGACGTCAGTGCGCCAGGTGTACATATATTGCAACCGACGCCATTTTCTTCAGTCTTTCTTGCCATGCAGTGCCCGAAGCAGAAGCAGTTCGCAAGTGCCAGTCGGCCGACTCCTGAGATTTTCGAATTCGAGTTTCAGACCGAAGTCTTCTATAAAGCTAAGTACCCCGTTGGGGAAACTTTTCTTGCCTCAGACCGATGTCAGAAAAAGTTAACAATTGTATTTCTTGTGGGAAGCAAATACCTCATAAGGATTTTCATTCTTACTGTATACCCTGCCTAGGCCCTGATCACGACGTCACTTCTTGTCATTTTTGTGCTAGATTTAATAAACGCACTATTAAAAGACGATTTGATTTCACACAACACTTTTTTTGGCAGAAAATTTAATTATAGCATGCCGTCGGAGCTACCGACTACCGGCGTGCACAAAATGCGCAGGGATAAGGATCGTCAGCCCAGGCCTAAGCCTGATTCCAAGGCCTCGGTTGATCCGGTCACCAGTTCTTCGGTTATCTGAGAGGCCCCGACGCAGCCTCCGACTACCGCTGTTGAGGAACCCGAGACCGCTACGGATATTTTGACGGAATGTACTAGGCCGACGCAGCCTTTTACTTCAAGCCCTACCGACGACTTACCTTCCAAGGATGCAGTTTCTTCTGAAACGCCTTCCCTTTATGAAGGAGTTACGACTCTTACAGTCAAAGAGTTTTCTAAATCGAAGACTCCTTCCAAATCGAAAAAAGCTTCACTTCAGTCTCCTGTTCTAGGCCCTATGCCTAAGAAACAGATGCTTAAGATGGCTGAAGATCTGATTATTCTTATCAGGGGTTCCCAGCCCCCTCCTGACAAAAGGCCTGGACAAGAGGAAGAATCTGCTTCCTCTGAACAACTGTCTATTTCTTCGGATTCCTCTGAAGACCAAGACTATTCCTTCTCTCCTTATGAAGATTCTGATGCTGAGGACTCTATTCCCTCAGCTTTCCCTCCAGAAGATTACTCTTTTGGGGAAACTTTACACACCATTAGGGAGCATTTTCACTGGGAAGGCCAGGATTACTCTGATTCCAAGAAAAGGCTCAGAGTTTCTTTTACTCCCCCAACACAGACCTCTAGCCATCCCTCCTGTTCTGGACATTGTGGATGATGTTTATTTAGAATCCAGTTTCAACCCTGACTCTCTGCCTCCTGCCCCGGCCAAGCCTGACAGATATTACAGAGTACCTGATTCCCATAAATTCCTTTACAAAAGCCCAGTAGCTGACCCAGAGACTATCTCCCAGGGTCCCAAGGGGGCTAAGGCTTCCATGGCTAAAAATCCAGTTCCTTCTGAGAGGGATTCAAGAGCACTAGACAGATGGGGGAAAAAGTTTACACCTCAGCCACTTTAGCTATGAGAGCTCTAAACTGTCAATTTCATATGCTTAAGTATCAGCAATTTCTGATCTCTCAGTTAAAACAAAAGATAACAACCCTTCCTCAACAATCTGAATTGAAAGAAGTACAGGATTTGTTGCACGCCACCGAGCAGGTGGGCAAACATACCTTACAATGTGGGTTTGATTCCTTGGAGGCCTCCTGCAGAGCAGCGGTCACTGGATCAGTTATACGTAGGCATGCCTGGCTAAAGGAGCAGAGTCTGCCTGAACATGTTAAAGCAAAACTACTAGATTCTCCCTTGCAGCAGGATGTTCTTTTTGGTGTTAAAGCAGAAGAAGTTTTAAAGAAAATGGAGGATAAGGCAAAATCAATGCAGGCAGTCAAAGATTTCCTACAGGTACAACCCCCTCGCTTCAGCAGAAACTGGCCAACCAAAAATTGGTCCTTTCCAACCACTGACAGGCCTCAGAGGGGTAAATACAGGCGCCCAAGGGGCAGAGGACAACCACAAGCTCAGTATAAACCTTGCCAATGGACCACTCCAACCCAGAAGGGAGGAGAAGACAGGTCTCAAGCCACCAGAAGGCAAACTCAATGACTTGCACCTCAACTGGCCAAACAAAGCTCTTTTGTCAGCCCCCCTGGGGGGAAAACTAGCATTATTTGTAGACAACTGGCACATGGTCACAAAGGAAAAATGGGTCCTGGACATAATTTTATGAGGATACAGATTCCACTTTCACACTTTGCCAATAAAAAGAGGAATGCCAAACCTGCCACAAAATCAAAGGGCAGAGGCTCAAAAGCAAATTACAGCTCTCATGGCCATGAGAGCCATTCAAAGGGTACCAACCCAAGAGCAAGGCCAAGGATTTTACTCAAGACTATTCCTGGTACCCAGGAAGGAAAATGCTTGGAGACCAATTCTGGACCTTTCAATTTTAAACACTTACTTACAAGTTCCCAAATTCAAGATGCTAACTCTACAGCAGCTACTTCCCATGTTGGGCAAGGAAGCATGGCTGGTAACGTTGGACCTCAAGGAGGCATACCTCCATGTTCCTATTAGACAAAGTTGCAGAAGATACCTCCGTTTCATTGCAGGTTCAACCCATTATCAATTCTCTGCACTGCCCTTTGGCTTATCTACTGCCCCCAGAGTATTCACAAAATGCCTGGCACCAGTAATTGCATACTGCAGACAAAGAGGAATTCAAATATATCCATACCTGGACGACTGCCTCATCCAAGCAGAAAGAAAAGACATTCTCATACAGCATCTGGCTTTTGTGAAACATCTACTAAATTGCCTGGGGTACACAGTAAACGAACAGAAATCAAAACTAGTACCCTCACAAAAAATGACATTCCTGGGTGCCAGCTTGGACACAACGGCCCAGAAGGCTTATCTTACACCAGACAAGCAATTACAACTGACTCAATACTTCAAGACAATGGCAACAAAGACCCAATTAACTGCAAGAAAAATTCTGCAGGCTTTGGGTTTCATGGCATCTTGCATTCTGATAATACCATTTGCAAAACTGCATATGAGGAAATTACAATGGTACCTAAAAAGCGTATGGTCTCAACACAGCCACAGCTTAGACACAGTGATATCTCTCATTCCCTGCCTTCAACAGGAATTTCTCTGGTGGGCACAGGCATATTACCTCAACAAGGGTCAGCCTTTCACCTTGCCCCCACCGAGGCAAACTATCACAACAGATACTTCAGACTACGCCTGGGGGGCTCACATGGCAGGGAAATGCATTCAAGGCCTATGGACTGCAGAACAAAGAAAACTGCACATAAACCAAAAAGAGATGCTTGCTGTACAGAAAGCTCTGACAGCCTTCAAGGATCTACTACAGCCTGGACAACTGGCAATAAAGACGGACAACACCACAGTAATGTGGTACATAAACAAGGGGGCACACATTCCTACCCTCTTTACAGGCAAGCAATAATCTTATGGAACACAGCTCTGACCTACCAATTCCAGTTACAAGCTCACTTCCTGCCAGGACAGAAAAACACGTTGGCAGACTACCTAAGCAGAAACATCAAAGATCCCCACGAGTGGAAGCTAGACCCACAAATATTTGCAGTGATAACTCAAAGATGGGGCCCTACCAAATTATAGACCTGTTTGCCAGTCCTCAAAACTACCATCTGACAAAATTTTGTACAAGGACATTCCACCAACAAGCATGGAAAGTGGATGCTCTTTCCTTCAGTTACCTGACAGCATATGCCTTTCCTTCATTACCTCTTCTCACAAAGGTACTTTTGAAGGTCAAAAAGGAGAAACCTCGAATGATTCTCATAGCCCCAGACTGGCCACGCCAGCACTGGTACCCACTACTGAAGAATATGGCTCACAGCCCACCATGGATATTGCCTCAAATACCTCATTTGCTCACACAGCAAGACAAGCAGATTCTACACAGCCAGATCAAAACCTTAAACCTGGCGGCATGGCAAATCAATTAAGTAGCCAACCAGCTCCTCTTTCTCAAACAGTATTGGATGTTACTCTAGAAGCCAGGAGGCCAAGCACCAGGAAGGCTTACTCGGACAAATGGAAAAGGTTTTCTGCTTGGAACCAAGCTAAAGGCCTAGATACAACTCAGCCTCATATGCCTCACATTCTGCAGTATTTAGCTGAGATGTTACATAAAGGACTTTCCTTCTCCTCAATTAAAATCCATGCTTCAGCTATTTCAGCTCACTATGACACAAATCCACCTTTATTTTCAAATCCACTCCTAAGGCAGTTCCTCAGAGGGGCAAAAAACATTAGACCACCTAGAAGAGCTCCTACGCCTACATGGGACCTCAACTTTGTTCTAGAAAAGCTAACATTACCTCCTTTTGAACCAGCTTTTTCTGCAGACCTTCAGTTCCTATCTTGGAAGACTGCCTTGCTTCTGGCAATAACGTCTGCTAGGAGAGTTTCAGAATTACAGGCACTTATGGCAGTGGAACCTTTCCTCATTTTTCATCAAGACAGAGTCTCTCTATGAACTAATCCTTCCTTCATGTCTAAGGTGGTTTCCAGCGTAGCTTTAAATCAAACCATCCATCTACCCACCTTCTTCCCCAATCCATAGAACAAAGGTGAGAGACTCCTACATTCCTTGGACATTCACAGGCAGCTTCGATATTACTTGGATAAGACTAAGGCTTTCAGAAAAACTGACCAGCTCTTTGTTTCCTATGCTACAGCTTCTCAAGGGAAGGCCATTTCCAAGCAAACCATTTCTAAATGGATAGGCCATTGCATACGATTCTGCTATACCCATCATGGGAAACCAGTTCCTCCTACCATTAGGTCCCACTCTACCAGGGCTACAGCTACCTCTACAGCCTTTCTCAGGGGGGGTTCCTACCAAGGAAATTTTAGAAGCTGTTACTTGGAGTTCTGTACACACCTTCACCAAACACTATCACTTGCCTCTTTACTCTAAGTCCAGGGCAGGTTTCGCCACAGCAGTCCTGCAGGGGCTCATTGACTCCTCTAACCTTCTCTAATGCCTCCACCCTACCTTAGCTTTGGGACTCAACCCAAGTGTGATGACTGCAGCAGGGTAACACGATGAACATAGTACAGTTTTGTACCTACCATAAATGTAGATGTTCGAGTGTTCACCCTGCTGCAGTCCAGGTTACCCTCCTGCCAACCCCTCTGATTTACTGGCTAAACCTCTGCTATGCCTTACTGATGTATTTGCTTATAGCTGAAGGTTTTTTGTGTCTGTTCACTGTTCTCACTTTTTGGTACTGATTGGGATCACCTTTTTGGGGGCACCTGACATCTGGGGCAAGAAAAACTGAAGAAAATGGCGTCGGTTGCAATATATGTACCCCTGGCGCACTGACGTCAGGGATGAAGCGACAGCAACCGTCGGACCAAGACTTTGGAAATCCAGCCGACTGCGGGACCGCCTGACGACAGGATAACCCAAGTGTGATGACTGCAGCAGGGTGAACACTCGAACATCTACATTTATGGTAGGTACAAAACTGTACTTTCTCCTCATGTCTCTGTGGGTTTCCTACCACCTCCCACAAAGCATGCCGAGTGTTTCCACCGCAAACTCACCAAAGAGTGGAGTTTTGGGCAGCGACACATACTCTAGATGGTGACTTTCGAGGAAGGAGTTGAATTAGACCAGCTGTTTTGCGCATCAGCCGTAGTGTGCAGTATTTTCTAGGTATGAGAATACAAATCACATACTGAGAGCCACACGACAGTGTAAAAATTGTTTTTAGATGTTGTGGTCATGTTGACTGTCTCCAAAAAATGGGCAGGGGTATTTGCTGGTTATAAGTGGGTTGACGACCTGGTCCACTCTGACCTACAGCTAATGATGGAGGGACCTGTGTATGCCCACCATTAAGTCCAGCAGATCTGAGTCAGTAAGCTGCTGGCTTGTTTCCATTTGCCCAGCTTGATTTATTTGGATTAGATCTGTTGAGTGAAAACCAGGTGCAAAACCAGTCAACCTGCCAAACGTGAGCTGAAGATTACTACCCTCAGTGTAGGTTCATTGACAGGATGTAGGAAGTAGATGACATGATGATGAGGGGGGAGGCTGGACATCCTCTGTATCCAAGAGACGAGATGGAACGACAATGCTGCCAAACCGCTTGACTTGAGATCCAGAGTCTATTACTTAGGGGAAGGACAGACTAGAAAGAGTGTAGGAATTGTGGTAAGTGAGAGGCTTTTGAAGACTGTGAGGAATGTCATTAGAATAAGTGACAGTCTCTTGGCAGTCAGACTCCAGTGTAGTGATAGGGTAGTATTCATAATTTGAGCCTATGCCCCACAGCAGGATTCTGTTAATGAAGAAAAAGGTACATTCAGGTAACAGTTGCTGGACCTGATAGATGAAGCAGGACAATATGAATTGGTGCTGATAGTGGGGGACCTGAATGCACATATGGGGAGGGACAGAACAGAATTTGAGGATTGCCTGGGTCCGTAAGGGTGGGGCAACAAGAATAAAGGAGAAGTCAGTTCTAGACTTCTGTCTGGCAAATAGCTAGATGGTTATAAATAGCAAGAGAAACTGTCACAAGATCCCATACAAGAGTAGCCAACAAGTAGCTCAGGTAGATTCCGCACAGGGATGGAATCAGTGATTGCAAATTCATCCCCGTGAAATAAGCCCACTGCGTAAACAAGTGATTGCCATGATGAGCTGCAATCAGTGGTCAGAGAAGGCTGTAAGATCTACAGGGACTAGGCTGAAGACCTGGAAGTTGACGGGAGATTTGAGAAAGCACAAAAGTTCAAGAAATTACTCTGGGCACTAGCACCTCGGGAAGAAGAGTAAGTAGGTGGAGATCAAGAACTGTGTTGTCTTTGTGAAGGCTATAAAACAGATATGTTAACAGAGTCTGGTATGAAAATAAGGTACCTGAGGAAAGCTGGTGGCGGAATTCATAAATCCAGGAAGTCATCAAAAGAAAGGAATGCAGGACAAAATGGGACATGGAAGAGATAGACGAGGTTAAGAAGGAATACTGTTTGGCCTAGCAAAGCGGCTAAGAGAGCAGTTGCAACATCAAAGAAAATGACATCAGAATAACTCTACCAGCTTGTGGAAAGAGACTCCATAGATGACACAAAGAAACTCCCAGGTTAAAAGGCAAAGGCAGGAAGGTAAAAAAGATAGTCATCAGACACCATTCATAATGAATACCTGCCTGCAACAACCTGCTCATCCGTCCACAGAACATTAAAGGCAGGTGAAACGAGTATTTTCTACATCTTCTGAATGAAGAAAACCCCACAGAAGCTGCACTGCCCCAAACACAGCCTATGATGAAAGAAGAGGAGCCCACCTTAAAAGAAGAACAGCACTAAGGAAAATGAAGTCAAGGGAAGCAGCAGCTTCTGATGAGGTCATGGCAGATATAAAGATGTTTGGTGAGTTAAAGAAGAATTGGCTCCTGAGGGTTCTCATTGCAGTATGGAGAGAAAGGTATATCCCAGATGACTGCAGAATAATCCTACTACTTCCAGTGTTCAAGAACAAAAGGGAAATTCACAACTATGGGCAGTACAGAGATATCACATTCCTGTCACATTGCATGAAAGTTTGGGAGAGAGTGATTAATAATAGAATATGCAGAATAGTAGAAAGTAAGATAGATTAGCAGTTCAGATTCAAATCAGGATGTAGCACAACTGACCTGATATTTGCAGTGAAGCAGGTAGTTGAGAAGAAGCTAGAGGTGAGGAAAGTCCAGCTGGGCATTCATAGGCTAGAGAAAGCATTATGACAAGGTCCCAAGAAAGCTGATGTGGGCAGTCCTATGATGGTTCGAAATCCCAGAAACATTAGTAGGATTAGATTAGGCTATATGCAAGGACTTACTGACACACGTATGGACAGTGTTCAGCCTCCCAGTGGTTCCCAGTTGGAGTGGGTGTGCATCAGGGTTGGATTAAATTAGAAACAGGTTGGAGAGGACAAATCAGCAAAGTTACTGTATGCAGATGACGTGGCATTACAGGCAGACTCTGAGCAAGAACTTCAGCAAAGGACAGGGAAATGGAATGCAAAACTGAAGTCACACAGGATGAAACTGAGTTACAGATAAGACAGTTGTAATGGCAGCAGATAGGGGGGATCATAAGATGAGAATAGAGATAGACTGGAAAATAAGGGAACAAGTTAAGCCACTTCAAGGGGCTACAGCCAACTGACACAGTGTCAGGGGTAGTGTATGACAGATGAATGCTAAAGAAGCTGAAAAGTAAGGTGTACAAAACAGTGATACAACCAGTACTGCTGTATGGTACAGAAACCTTCGCAGTGAAGGCAGAACAGTTGGGGAGGCTAGAGGTGAAGGCGCAACAGTTGAGGAGGCTAGAGGTGAAGGCACAACAGTTGGGGAGGCTAGAGGTGCAGGCAGAACAGTTGAGGAGGCTAGAGGTGAAGGTGCAACAGTTGAAAAGGCTAGAGGTGAAAGCAGAATAGTTGAGGAGGCTAGAAGTGAAGGTGCAACAGTTGAGGAGGCTAGAGGTGAGGGCACAACAGTTGAGAAGGCTAGAGGTGAAGGCAGAACAGTTGGGGAGGCTAGAGGTAAAGGCACAACAGTTGGGGAGGCTAGAGGTAAAGGCACAACAGTTGGGGAGGCTAGAGGTGAAGGCAGAACAGTTGGGGAGGCTAGAGGTGAAGGCGCAACAGTTGAGGAGGCTAGAGGTGAAGGCGCAACAGTTGAGGTGGCTAGAGGTGAAGGGGCAACAGTTGAGGAGGGTAGAGGTGAAGGCGCAACAGTTGAGGAGGGTAGAGGTGAAGGCGCAACAGTTCAGGAGGCTAGAGGTGAAGGCGCAACAGTTGAGGAGGCTAGAGGTAAAGGGGCAACAATTGAGGAGGCTAGAGGTGAAGGCACAACAGTTGAGGAGGCTAGAGTTGAAGGCAGAACAGTTGAGCAGGCTAGAGGTGTGAGATGACGTGCCTGAGACTTGGTGGTAGGATGCACATTATGGGACAGATGAAGAAATGAGAACATCAGGGCAGAAGCCCAAGTAGCACCATTTACAGAGAAGGTCAAATAGAACAAATTAGTGGTTTGGGCACATGTGCAGGAAAGCAGAAGACAGTCTGGTGAAGGGATTTGGAGGAGACAGGAAAAAGGCAAGAGGAAATGAGGGCATCCAGCAAAGAGATGAATGGATTATGTAAGAGAAGTTGAGCATGACTGTCGAAGAAGGTAAGAGACTAGCATTGAATCAAGACAAATGGCGACAGTTGACATGACACTCTGACCTCATGTAGAAAATTGGGAAAAAGGGGATAGTGATGGTGATGACTGGGGAGTATATTTACTTTGGTGTCTTCAGTGGAAGCGGTTTTTCTTGCTGTTAAAGCAATTTTTCCTACACTTTTTATCAAAGTTCTGGCCCTTTAATTAGTACTGGTAGATTCAGGTTCCCTGATTTATGTGGAAGCAAGTGTTGGCTCCAGGTGTCTTGCCCAGTAAATATTTGCATAGGCTCCAATGGAAATTTTCAGCTGCCCATTATTCCGACTTTGAGCCCTTGTAGGGTATTAGACTTTAACCCAGAAACAGGTGAAGACTGCTTCTGCCTTAGATCTTCATCTTGTGTTTTGGATTACCTGTGCTATGGTTGGATTGTAGCATTTGCTTTCCATGCCTCCACTGTTAGTTCTGTGTTTGTCAGCCCTGACCCTGATGTTTGACCTTTTAAATTTTACATCCCCTAATTAGTTTATGAAGTGGTATGTGAATTTTGGATTAGGAAGATAAGTTCATTGTGATGGTCATCTGACAAGACATGCAGCTCTTCTACTATGATCTGTTTTCACAACTGTGTTAGGTCAGTAGTAGACTGCTACAGCTATCAAAAGCTACTGGTGGTCCTCTGTGAAGTCTGCTTTTGTCCTTAAAGTTTCCTCCACCTGGAGTCATCTGATTGGATGACTAGCATTGTGGGATATAGGGGAGCCTCGAGCCGGTGGAATTAGCTCTCGAGCTTTAGCATTGGCCGAGTTGGAGCCGAGGATCGGCTCCGAACCCATCCAGCAAGAATGAAGGCGAGATGGACAACTTAATGGTGAACATAGATAAACTTACTAAGCTGGACATGAATCCCTACGTCACTCTATGGGGGTTGCCAGCTGGCTTACTGACAGAACCCACATTGTAAAAGTAGCTGACTCCAAATCCAGCTCCAGACAAGTGACAAGTGGAGTAGCTCAGGGTTCAGTCTTGGGACCTCTCTTGTTTGGCATCTACCTCTCTGAAGTACAGGCCAACACTAAGGGACTTTGGCTAACAAAGTTCGCAGATGATGTGGATACTCTACAAAAGGGCCTTACAGAAACAGATGCTTGGTGCCAGAGCCATCGGCTCAAGCTCAATGCAAAGAAATGTATAGTTATCCCCTTTGGGGAAAAAACATGTACCTGTGAATTACCACATAGGTGGCAGTACACTAAACACTGAAAGTGTGATAAGAGACTTAGGGACACAGGTGAACAGTGGTCTCACCTTCAATAACCACATCGCCACAACAGTCAGGAAATCCTTCTTTGTGGCACACCTCATCACTAAGGGCTTTTCATCCCGAAAAAAGGAGGTCATTGTCCCACTGTACTCATCCCTCATTAGACCCATTGTAGAGTACAATGCCCCATTTGGTATGTACCTCTGAAGACATCTGCAACAACTGGAAAGGCCGCAGAAATAACTCACTAAAAGAATCACAGGCCTAAAGCAGATGCCCTATGCTGACTGCCTTAAAAAACTCCAGATATACTCTGTCGCATGTCGTCTATTCTGAGGTGATCTCTGCTTAACATACAAGGCCATGTCAAACCCAAGCTGTTGGACATGCTGCACTTAAAAAAAAAATCCCAATCCCTCAGAGCCACACGCTCCAGGGATCTAAACCTTGTCATCACAATAAACCAAACATGCTGGAGGGGATAGGTCCCTGACCCAGAGACTCCCCAGACTCTGGAACAGACTGGCCATACATGTCAAGCAGAGCGCCTCTTTGGCCCTCTTCAAAAGGAACCTTGATTGAATGGGAGAAAGGAAATTCACCCCGGGGATCACATCAGTCACCCTGCTAGACAGGGGTCCAGGAAAGTAAATAGTGTGGGAAGAAATAATTAGGGAATTGTTATGGCTAGGCTTGCATAGGCCCTAGGGCCAATAGCCTAGTACCAACCTATGACTGTGAGGAGGTTTTTGCTTTGTGCAGCCTGTTCATAACATGTTAGTTTTTGAGGGCCTTTCACATGACTTTCCAAAGTCACTTAGCTGAGTTATTGGAAACTGGAAGGCTTATTCATAGATTATCTTACAGGACTGTAGTTTGAAAGTGTGAAAACAAAATGAATCTGATTTCACAGCCTCTATAAGGACCAGGCATGTGGAGATGTGCAAGGAGGGTGCAATGTTTTCCTCTGTCCTGTACTACTGTAGAGCTGAATGTAATGGTTAATCTGATGTGCTTTTCATTCTTCCTCACAAATGAGTTTAGGTCGGATCTGATCTTGGATCAGAGAGTGCTGCACATACAAGACTTCAAATCCATAACTCGAGCTACTCTCTGTACCCTTAATGCACTATTCCATCCCCAACTCCTCAGATCTCATTTGCCACCATTGTGGTAAGATGGATGATCCACCTCGAGCAGTAAGAGATTTCCTTTTTTGGTGCAATTTCTCTAAAAATGTTTTGGTTATAGTCCTTATTCTAGTTTCTATTATAGACCTCTAGTTTTCGCTGGTGTCAGGTCTTGTTTCTTTTTCTCCTGTTTCTGTCTTTCTTAGCACCATTCTTGATACTTTGACCTTTTTTCTATCCCTGTTACAGTTATCTCTGTTTATATATTTATATTTTTATAAACGCACACACACACACACACACACACATATATATATATATATATATATATATATATATATATATATATATATATAAATAGGTTTACTATTAAAACATCGAACATCAGAATGTAAACCATTCAAAAATGCGGTTTACATGTTCGATGCTTGGAATATTAATTAGGTTGGAATATCGACAACTTAATTAAGACGAAGTTGAATTCGACTTCTGAAGTCTGTTGTCCCCTTTGCAGCTTGACGTACTGACCAGATCCATACCGCACAGCGCTGACAGTAATGTTTTTGCAGGAGGGGCAAACCCCCTTAATGTTAAGTTGTCCATCTCGCCTTCATTCTTGCTGGATGGGTTCGGAGCCGATCCTCGGCTCCAACTCGGCCAATGCTAAAGCTCGAGAGCTAATTCCACCGGCTCGAGGCTCCCCTATATCCCACAATGCTAGGCGGTAACTACTCAGATCTCGTTTGCCGCTATAGCTGACGAGGTGCTTTTCTACCGGCTCTGGCAGGTTAGTCAAAGATTTAATTCTAAAATCTTCTATCTTAGACCCCTAGTACTCCTTTTTCACTAAAACCTTAGTTTTAAATACCCCTTTACCTAGTTTGACAACTTTGTTGCCCTTAATTCCTTCTTTTTTTTTTTACCACTTTAGTTTTAGGCCTTAGGCCCTTTCTAGTCCTCTTGTGCGACTGGTATTTTATTTTTAATTAAGGCCTGTGTGTGTGTGTGTGTGTGTGTGTGTGTGTGTGTGTGTGTGTGTGTGTGTGTGTGTGTGTGTGTGTGTGTGTGTGTGTGTGTGTGTGTGTGTGTGTGTGTGTGTGTGTGTGTTTTTCTTGGACCCTTTATTATGTCCAAGGAATCGAAGGTCTCAGGCTTCAAGAAGTGTGACTCGTGCTGTCAGAAAATGTCTCTGACAGACTGTCACACTTCTTGTGTGTATTGCCTGGGACCTTTGCACCTGCAGGACTCTTGTGCTGTTTGTCATGGTTTTAGCCCTAGAGTCCTGTAGGAACGCAAGAATAAATTAATCTTGCGGGGCTTATTAAAGCCTGAAGGCCCCCCGACTCAGTCTGTGTCGGGGAAGCCTTCTAAAACTTCCAAACAGTCGGCTCCGGTTTCTGAGTCTACTTCTGAAAAGGTTAAGTCTGCTTCGACATCGGCTCCGGCCGGAGCTGATGTTTCCAAGCCTCATACTGTTACCTCGGCTCCGGCTGGAGCCGAGGCTGATAAAACTCCGTTGGCTCCGATACTCTTATCGGAGCCACAGTCTAGAAAGAGATCTAGATCCCCCTCTATCGGCTCCGTGCACTCGGCGCCAGGATCCCCTCTTCTTTCTGAACGGAGCCATAAAACTCATTCCTCACGGTCTTCCAGGCTATCTGACCACAATTTGCAAAGGGTAGTGAGTAGACTTCTCAAGTCCGAGGCACTGGCCCAAATGCTGCATAGCCCGACTCAGCAGTCAGTGGCTATTTCCGTTCCCCAATACATTCCTCCTTCGACTCCTTTGAGTTCGGAGCCAGGGCTTGTCGGAGCCATGACTGTCGGTGCGTCGGATCCGATACCTTCCCTTTCGGCTCCGTCGTCTGCTCCGATCTCCTCCTTGGAGGGATCTCGGTGCCGAGCTTCCCTCGTCTGCTCCGAGGGGGTGAGTGGCATTGGACCCTTGTTCGACCCCGCTCTCTCTCTCGGGGCTTCGGCGCTGGTGAGTTCGGCTCCGACATCGGCTTCGGAGCCGTCCCTGTCGGTGCCGGGGGAGGTCCTTGTCTCTTCGGAGCGGGGGCCTCTGGCCTTGCCTGACAGGGGTGCCTTCGAGGTCATGCGGAGTGTGCTAGAACCAGGGTCTGCCCCACAGTCGGCTCCTTCAGCCCCTCCATCTACAGTGCCTGCGGTGATTTCTACTCACCCCCTTGCCTTAGACCGCAGAGAGCCAACTCCTCAAGTTTCCCCATTGGGAATTTCCTCCTCTTCCGAGGCCTCTCCTGACCCGGCAGGAGATCCCCCTAGGAAGAGGCAGTGCAAGAGGAAGAACATTGACTCCCCTGAGTCTATCACCTCTGACACTGACTTAGAGGAATCTAAAGGTTCCCCTCGATCCCCCTCTGAGGATGTCTCCTTTGCTGACATCCTTGAGATCCTGAAACAGAGGGGGAATTGGCCAGCCCTTAACCCTTCGGAGGATGAGTCAGTGTATCTTGAGGCGTTTGACTCTCGCCCTTCTACCTCCTGGGTGTCCCCTCCCTTTGACCCCCTTATGGAAGTGGTGGCAAGGAAGGCTTGGACGGCTCCTGATTTAGTGGAACCCACCCCGAGGAGACCATCTAAATTTATTACTGCCCCTAGAGATAAAGATTTTTTATCCAAAGGTGTCCCTGTTGATGCCATGGTGGTGGCTGCGGCCACTAAGAAGGAGTTAGCCGATCCTTCGGTTCCTGTCCATCCTCCTAATAAGGAATCTAGGACCATGGACAGGTACGGCAAGCGGATGTTCTCATCAGCGACCTTTTCAATGCAGTCGCTGAACTACTTATGCCACTTCACTCGTCTCCAGAGAGATTTACTCAAGGATATGGGTGAACTGATAAAGGATCCTACAGCTGAGGGGTTCCAAGACACAATGAACTCCCAGTTGGCCACCCTGATTTCCATCGTTAACTCCTCCATGCGGCTGGTCTCATATGCTGCGGATGGGGCGAGTAGAGCCGCAGGCACAGGTGTTGCCTTACGACGTCACGCCTGGATGCGGCTGTGCAACTTTGCGGACCCTTTCAAGGCGTCCTCCACCAATTCTCCCTTTGATGGATCATCCTTGTTTGGTCCACAGGTGAAGGATACATTGACCAGGTGCGAGGTAGAAGGTAAGACTCCCTCTGCCGTAGGAGTCCGTTTTTCTACCCCTTCTAGACCCTATCCCAAAGGTCAGAGGGGAGGAAAGATGTGGTTCATAAACAATCCCAGGGAGTCTCATCTGACGCACAAGGTCGATTCCCCTTTAGAGGCAGAGGGGGGAATAATAATAGACGCCGCCCTAGAGGCAGAGGAGGTCCGCAAAACCAGGGTAGCAGAGAAATGTTCTCTGATAAACCCTTTCAGCATCCCTGAGGGGCTGCCCGGCTGTCCACCTTCGGAGGCAGTCGGGGGAAGGTTATCCCTGTACCCAAAAGCCTGGCTTTCCCTTACTCAAGACAAATGGGTACAGTCGATCATATCCGAGGGTTACAAAATTCTCTTTATTCATATCCCATCCCAACCCAAAAGATCCCTTCCAGATGTTCCACCCGGTCTAAGGGAACAAGCAGCATTAGAAATTTCAAAGCTGCTATCAAAAAGAGCTATCCAATCAGTCCCAGCAGACCAGCAAGGATCCGGAATCTACTCCAAATTCTTTTTGGTACCAAAAAAAACAGGGGACTGGAGACCCATACTGGATCTCAGCTACTTAAACAAGTATATCAGGAAAACAAAATTCCGGATGGTCACGCTACAGTCCATTCTACCCTTCTTGGGTCAGGACAATTGGATGTGCTCGATAGATCTTCAGGACGCGTACTACCACATCAAGATGAACAGACGCTCCAGGAGATATCTCCGCTTCAGGCTGGGAGCCAGTGACTACCAGTTCAGGGCCCTGCCCTTTGGTCTCACTACAGCCCCCTGTGTGTTTACCAAATGCATGGCAGTGGTCGCGGCTCACTTGAGATGTCAAGGATTCCAGGTGTTTCCATATTTAGACAACTGGCTCTTTACCGTCACCACCAGATATCAGCTTCTTCTATCCAGGGACTTCACCATCCAATCTTGCCAAGCTCTAGGCATTTCGATAAATTTCGAAAAATCTGCCTTGTCGCCTTGTCAATCTATTACCTTTATAGGCGCCACCTTAAACACACTCAATCTTTCAGCCAGACTCACAGAGCAGAGAGTGTCAGATATTCAAAAACAAGTTTCCCTTCTCTTACAATGCAACAAAGTCAAAGCCAGACTAGTTTTGAAGGTGTTAGGACTCATGGCAGCAGCTATTCCCCTTCTCCCCTTAGCTCGCTTTCACATGAGGATCCTCCAATGGATGCTGTTTACTCAATGGTCCTTTCAACAGCTCCCGATGTCCCATACCATATTGATAACTCAATCATGCAAGAATCAACTGTCTTGGTGGATCACATCACCTCAACTTCTCCGAGGAAGACCCTTCACTCTCCCCCCTCCCCAGTCGCCACATTGACAACAGATGCCTCCCTGATCGGGTGGGGGGGGCATTATCAGGGCAGGACAGTCCAAGGCACGTGGCAACCTTTCGAGTGCCACTTGCACATAAACGTCTTAGAGATGAGAGCAGTGTTTTTAGCGTTGCAAGCCCTTCACGACTGCCTTCCCACTGGGACTATTGCAATTCAAACGGACAACATGTCCGTAGTGTGGTACATCAACAAACAAGGCGGAACCAGATCATACCCTTTATGTCGAGAGGCACTCAGACTTTGGCAATGAGCGATCTCTTCTCAGCGTTTTCTGATAGCAACGCACATTCCCGGGAAATCCAACGTTATTGCAGACAAATTGAGCAGGGCAATTCTCATGCCCCATGAGTGGTCTCTAAAGAAATCAGTTCTAGAAGAAGTATTCCTAAGATGGGGCCAGCCTTGCTGCAAACTTTTTGCTACTCCCCAAAACAGCAAGTGTCACGACTTCTTCACTCTCTTCCCGTTACCAGGCCATCCCACCAGAGATGCTCTAGTCCACGATTGGCCCCGGGGACTTCTGTATGCCTTTCCCCCCTTTCCACTAATATCTCAACTAATTCAGAAAGCCATCGCCTTGAGAGTGACAATGATCCTCATTGCCCCTTACTGGCCTCGACAGATATGGTTTCCGTTTCTTCATCGTTACCTTTTGGAGCAGCCTTGGCATCTGGACCCAGTACCAGATCTGATAACCCACCAATCGGGTCAGCTGCACCAATCTCTGCTTTCTCTAAACCTCACAGCGTGGTTTCTCCGATTCCAACCTTAGCCAGGCTTCCCTCAATATCTCGCTCGGTCGAGATATCTTGATAGCCTCTCATAAATCTTGTACCCGGAAGATTTATAGTAGCAAATGGAAACGCTTCTCCTTTTGGGCAACATCAAAAAACATAGATCCCTTTACTGCACCTATCCAGTCTATTCTAGATTTTCTAGCAGAACTCTTTCATTTAGGATCATCTGCATCTACCATTAGAGTTCAGTTGGCTGCCATATCTAATTTTCATGTTGGTGTCTCGGAGTCTAGCATCATGGCTCACAAACTCTGTAAAGCCTTTTTAAGGGGCGTATTTCTTCTCAAACCTCCAATCAAAGATCCCCCGCCTCAATGGGATTTGAACTTGGTTCTGGCATCCTTAATCCTTACCCTTGAACCGGGCGGCTTCATGTTCTCTGAAGTTGCTTTCTTGGAAGACACTTTTTCTGGTAGCTATAACTTCAGCGAGAAGGGTATCTGAACTCCATGCTCTGTGCAGTCATCTTCCTTACTTAGTGTTTCACAAAGATAGGGTATCCCTCCGTACTAATCCATCCTTTTTGCCCAAAGTTTCCTCTCAAGTAAACCTAAACCAAATTATTGATCTCCCCGTCTTTTTCCCTAACTATTCAAACAGGTCGGAACAAAAGCTACATTTTTTGGATGTTCATCGCCAACTTAGATATTACTTAGACTGGACTAAACAATTCAGGAAATCTAATCAATTGTTTCTGTCATATGCGGAAGGGAAATTGGGCCTTCCTGTTACTAAAGTATCCCTCTCTAGATGGCTCACCTCTACAATTACCTTCATCTATGAGATCAGACATCAAAACTACCCTCAAGACCTAGAGCTCATTCAACTAGGGCATTAGCTACATCCGTAGCTTTTCAGGATAGGCTGCCAATAGATTCCATTTGTGCAGCAGCCACCTGGGCTTCTCCTCATACATTCATTTCACATTACAAATTGGACATGGTTTCCAGAAGCCGTGCCAGTTTTGGTTCCACTGTTCTCAAGAGTCTGTTCCGATAGGCCACCCGGGATAAGGTGCTAGGGACGCGGTCCCATCCAGCAAGAATGAAGGCGAGATGGACAACTTAACATTAAGAAGTTATGTACCTACCATAACGTTCCATGTTAGTTGTCTTCTTCTGCCTTCTTTCTAAGGCCCCACCTCCTTCCCCCAAGCCTGGACAGACCGACAGGAATTCAGTTTGTGTTCTTCCTCTGGAAGTCGTCATTCCCACATGTTCTTCCACCTCTTTTTCTCCTTTCTTAGGTCTGCGATACCTTTCACGCAGGTTGTTTTGAGGTGGGTTTCCCTACTCCATTCTATGGAGACTAGGGTTGCTTGGTATAGCTATCAAACGAGATCTGAGTAGTTACGCCTAGCATTGTGGGATATAGGGGAGCCTCGAGCCGGTGGAATTAGCTCTCGAGCTTTAGTATTGGCCGAGTCGGAGCCGAGGATCGGCTCCGAACCCATCCAGCAAGAAAGAAGGCGAGAAGAAGACAACTAACATGGAACGTTATGGTAGGTACATAACTTCTTATTCCAACTCCAGGATTGCACTACAATGCAGAAAATGGTAAATCTCCCGATCTGCACTGTCCCACGATCTCAGTACAAAACATGTACTTGAGCCAATGCATACTACGTATTACACAGACTGTGTAAAGGTCGACTGTATAGTGTCGACTGCCGTAATAGAGTCTGTCTTCAAGGGTCGACATTTCACACACCTTTTAAAGGTGTGTCTGCACTTTGAAGATCGCACTTTTCACTTTCACACAAGGCACACTCGACATTATAACAGTAAACCTATTTTATATATATATATATATATATATATATATATATATATATATATATATATATATATTTATGTGTATAGGTACACTTCTTAATTTCAAAAGTCCGCAGTCCCAACATTCAGTATTTTGAACTAAAAACCTTGAAATTTAAAACAAAAAAAGCTCAAAAACATGTTTTTGCAGGGGGGCAAGCCTCCCTGCACCCCCACACCCTCTGCAACTTAAATGTACTAACTCCGAGATCGCTCTACAGTGAAGAGGACATTAATGGAGATCGCCATACAGTGCAGAATGAGAACATTACCATTCTCTTCACTGTAGTGTGATCTCAGAGTTAGTATATTTAAGTTGCAGAGCGTGTGGGGGTTGCCGACTGGCTTGCCCCCTGCAAAAACATGTTTTTTTATGTCTTCTTTTTAATTTCGAGATTCCACAGTCTTGATGTTCCGAGTTCAATATGTTGAACGTCAAGATTGTGGACTTCCGAAATTAAGAAGTGGAGCCATATATATACATGTGTGTATGTATGTGTATGTATGTGTATATATATATATATATATATATATATATATATATATATATATATATATATATGTGTGTGTGTGTTTGTGTGTGTGTGTGTGTGTATATATATATATATATATATATATATATGTGTGTGTGTGTGTATATATATATATTTATATATGTGTGTGTGTGTGTATATATATATATATATATATATATATATATATATATATATATATATATATATATATATATATATATATAATATTTGTCTGTGTGCGTGTATAAATATATATCTTTTTGTTTAAATAACAAAGGAAAAAAAGTTGTGTTTTAGTATAACCCTTTTTCTTCCCAGGTTACACTATTTGTTATTTAAACCTTTTTCTCTTTAGGGTTTACTAATTTCTTTCTGTTGTCTAGGATGTCTGAGAAACCCGAGAAACCTATGGGTTTCAAGAAGTGCACTTCTTGTGGGCATAAGATCCCCAAGTGTGATGCCCACAACAAGTGCATGTATTCTCTTGGAGCTGCCCATCTCGACTCTCCTTTACCGTCCACCTCCTTCTCAGATCCTACACCATCAGATCTGAAAGGCAGAGAGTGTACGCCAAAGTTTGTTTTGAAGCCAGTTTCTCTTGCCCTAATTTCACACCTATTCCAGATGCTAAGGAAGCATTCCAGGCCACTGTCCACTGCATCATTCAGATCTTCAGGGAGTTTGACAGAGGCAGACATGGGTGGGAAGGATCAGAGATTTCTTAGGGCTCAGATCCAGGTGGGTGTCCTCCCAGCTCCATCCCCTCTTAGATCTGTGAGTGCACTGACCCAGCCAGATGTTCGTGTTTCACTGTTGCAGTCATTACACTTGGGTTATCCTGCTGGCAGGCTACCTGCAGTCGGCCTGAATTCCAAAGTCCTGGTCCGGCGTCTGTTGCTGTCGCCTCTTCCCTGACGTCAGTGCGCGAGGGGTATAAAAGATGCAGCCGACACCATTTTCTCCAGTCTTTCTTGCCGCACGGTGCCCAAAGCAAAAGCAGTTCGCAAGTGCTGGTCGGCCGACTCCTGAGATTTTCAGAACTGAATTTCAGATCCGAAGTCTTCATTTAGCTAAGTATCCCGTTGGGGAAACTTTTTTTCTTGCTCCAGACCGATGACAGAAAAAGTTAACGATCGTATTTCTTGTGGGAAGCAAATACCTCATAAGGATTTTCATTCTTACTGTATTCCTTGCCTAGGCCCTGACCACAACGTTGTTAGCTGTCGGTTTTGTGCTAGATTTAACCAACGCACTATTAAGCGTCTGTACGATTTTGCCCTTCATTACTTTGGCCGAAGATTTAATTATATAATGCCGTCGGAAGAGCCGATGACCGGAGTTTATAAAAAGCGCAAGGAAAAGGACAGGCATCCGAGGTCCAAAACCGACGACGAGGCCTCCGCTAGGCCAGTCGCTGGTTCTCAGTGAGGTGCTTTCGCAGCCCCTGACGCCCGCTACCTCAGAGCCACAGGCCACTTCCATCTCCCACGTGGAGCCGACTAGGCCTCTGGATACTCAAGGTATTGGACACTCGGAAACTATTCCCTCAGATGGGTCTGGAGCCGCTGAGCAGGCATCTGCTTCTGAGGGTGTTTTCAGACCTACACAGTTATATGTAAAGCCAACCTCAGCTTCAAAGGCAAAGACTAAAACAGCTCTAAAGACAAAGAAACAAGTACAGCATTCTCCTGCACAGACTTCCATGCCTAAAAACAGATGCTTAAAATGGCCGAAGACCTAATTACTTTGATCAGGGGTTCCCATCCCCCTCCTGGTAAGAGGCCTAGGCAAGAGACAGAATATGAATCTTCAGATCAGGTTTCCATTTCCTCTGACTCCTCTTCTGAACAGGGATACTCCCTTCCTCCCTATGAGGATTCTGATGCTGAAGAGTCTATTCCTTCAGCCTCTCCTCCTGAAGATTATTCTTTTGGGGAAACCTTTCATACCATGAGGGAGCACTTTCACTGGAAGAGCCGAGATTACTCAGAATTTAAGAAAAGGCTCAGACATTCTTTTACTACCTCAGCACAGACCTCTTGCTATTCTACCTGTTCTAGACATAGTAGATGTATTTTCAGAGTCCACCCTGTTTTCGGACTCTTTGCCCCCTGCACCGGTTAAGCCAGACAGATACTACAGGGTTCCAGATTCCCTCAATTTTCTATATAAAAACACTGCTGCTGACCCAGAATCTATATCTCCAGGTCCCAAAGGGGTCAAGGCTTCCACTGCGAAAAACCCTGTCCCCTCTGATAGGGATTCTAGGGCACTGGACAGATGGGGGAAAAAAGTTTACACTTCTGCTACCTTGGCTGTAAGGGCTTTAAATTGTCAGTTTCATATGCTTAAATATCAGCAATATTTAATGTCACTGCTAAAACAGAAAATGTTGACAAATTCTGAATGTCCAGATAACAAGGAAATGCAGGATTTATTGCATGCAACAGAACAAGTGGGAAAGCATACTTTGCAATATGGTTTTGATTCACTGGAGGCCTCTTGCAGGGCCGCTGTTACGTGTACTGTCATTAGAAGGCATGCTTGGGTAAAGGAACAAAATCTGCCTGATCATGTTAAAGCTAAATTATTGGATGCTCCTTTACAGCATGATATTTTGTTTGGTGTTAAGGCAGAAGAGGTGTTGAAGAAAATGGAGGATAAAGCGAAATCTATGCAGACAGTTAAGGATTTCTTACAGGTACAACCACCCAGATTTAGCAGGAATTGGCCTTCAAAGAATTGGTCCTTTCCAGTGTCAGACAGGCCACAAAGAGGCAGATACAGACGCCCTAGAGGCAGATCCCAGCCCCAAGGATCATACAGGCCTAAACATTGGTGTGCTTCTACCTCCAAAAGCAGAGAAGACAAATCACAGCCATATAGAAAACAGTCCCAATGACTTTCCTCTGCCAATACCAAGTACTTATCTTTTGGCAGCCCCCTTAGGGGGAAAACTAGCACTTTTTTCACAAAGTTGGCATATCACCCATGACAAATCGGTCTTGAATATAGTGTCCCAGGACTACAGGTTCCACTTTCACACCCTGCCAAAGGCAAAAGGTATGCCAGACCTGCCACAAAATCAGTGGGTAGAGGCACAAAGGCAAGTTACATCCCTCATGGACATGAGGGCCATTCAGCGAGTACTACAGCAAGAGCAGGGACAAGGATTTTACTCAAGACTATTCCTGGTACCCAGAAAGGACAAAGCTGGGAGACCAGTACTGGACTTGTCTATTCTAAACACTTTTCTGGATGTTCCAAAATTCAAACTGTTGACTCTGCAGCAGCTTCTGCCCATGCTGGGCAAGAAGGCTTGGCTTGTAACTTTGGACCTAAAAGAGGCATACCTGCATGTCCCAATCAGACAATCTTGCAGATGATACCTCAGATTCATAGCTGGATCAATGCACTACCAATTCTCTGCACTGCCCTTTGGCTTATCTACTGCGCCCAGGGTCTTCACAAAATGCCTGGCACCAGTAATTGCTTTCTGCAGACAAAGGGAGATTCAAATATACCCTTGCTTGGACGATTGCCTTATTCAAGCAGAGAACAAAGACATTCTACTGAGGCATCTGGCGTTTGTAAAAAGATTACTAATCTGCCTAGGGTACACGGTAAACGAAAAGAAATCAAAATATGCTGCAGGATCACAAGTAAAAGCCATTTCAAAGCAGACTATTTTAAAATGGATAGGCCACTGCATTCGTTTCTGCTATTCACAACATGGCAAATCAGTGCCTAAGGGCATTAGGCCACATTCAACCAGAGCAGCAGCCACTTCAGCAGCCTTCCTCAGAGGAGTACCAACCAAGGACATTTTGGAGGCTGCAACTTGGACTTCAGTGCACACTTTTACAAAGCACTACCACTTACCTCTTTACTCTAAATCCAGAGCAGGCTTCGCCACTGCAGTTCTGCAGGGCCTCATAGTAACTCCTAATCCTATCTAGGCCCAGCCACCCAACCTCAGCTTTGGGATTCAACCCAAGTGTAATGACTGCAACAGTGAAACACGATGAACATAGTACAGTTGTGTACCTACCATAAATGTAGATGTTCGAGTGTATTCACTGTTGCAGTCTAGTTTACCCTCCCTCCATCCCCCTTTTCATTGCTGGGACTTATCTGTACTTCTCTATTCTATACAACCTATGTGGTGTATTTGCTTGTAGATGAAGATAATGTTTATGTTAGTGCATGCTTTTTTTATGAGCAGAATTTTTAGCGGCACCTGACTTCTGGGGCAAGAAAAACTGAAGAAAATGGCGTCGGCTGCATCTTTTATACCCCTGGCGCACTGACGTCAGGGAAGAGGTGACAGCAACCGATGCCGGACCAGGACTTTGGAATTCAGGCCGACTGCAGGTAGCCTGCCAGCAGGATAACCCAAGTGTAATGACTGCAACAGTGAATACACTCGAACATCTACATTTATGGTAGGTACACAACTGTACTTTCTTTCTCCTTCTCCAGTCCGACCCATAGCAGCTGTGTCCCAGGACGTGAGATCCCCGAGAGGTTTATTGTCTGATTCGAGGAAGCTTCCCTCCTCGACTCAGACTGTGTCCCTGACCAGTCCTGCTCTGATTCCTTTGGATCCGAGCGGGTCTCTTATCCGAGCAGTTGGCACCAGGTCTGAGGGGTTGGGCTCAGCTCCTACTTTCAGATCCATCCCTTCCCCTCGGAACCTTGGCCCTGGACAGCTCAGGTCTGATTCTCCCTGTCGGGCTCGGATCCTGGTTTGGCTCCGACCTCCACTCTTGCCAGCTTCAAATCTGAGGAAGGGGGCAGAAGTTTCCCTGGGTCTGTCAGCTTTCCAGATAGTAGAAAGGGCATTCTCTTTGCACAGAGAGCCATCCTGTCTTACCCCAGGTCCAATGCAACCCCTCTCATTGGGTCCAAACTCTGAGCCCATAATTTCTGCTCCTCATTGTCAGCCTCCTCCGGGAAGCCTCCACAGGTTCCCCAGAGGGATTCTCCTTGTCTTCTGACACCTCCTCCGAACACCCCAAGGAAGAGGTCCCTCGTAAGTGCACGTGTAAGAGGAGGCACATAGATTTGCCTATGGAGTCTGTCATGGAAGACGCTGATTCTGATGAGGGAGAAGGATCCCCCCACTTGCCACTTGATGACATCTCCTTTGGAGACATCCTTGAAATCTTCAAACAGAAGTGGTGGTCTTCCAAATTTCCTTTTCCTAAGGAATCAGTGTTCCTGGAGGCATTCAGTGCCTGACCATCTGCAGTTTAATTTCCCTTTCTAATAGACCCACTGGAGCAAGGGAATCACGGTTGATGCCATTTTTGTGACAGCAGCCACCGAGGAGGATCTAGCTGAACAAAGCTCCTCTGGCCATACAGTGAACAGGGAGTCCAGAGTGATTGACAGATTTGGAAAGCATGTGTACACCTCAGCTACGTTTGCACTGAGGTCATTGAACTACTTAGCACACTTCACTCGCTGCAGAGAGACTTGACAAAGGAACTTTCAATCTGTGTCTCGCTCGGAGTCCTTGTCTGTGGAGGATCTCAAGAAGGTCTTGCAACAACTGGCCACTCTTCACTCAAATGCATCCATGGGAATGATCTCCCATGCAGCAGAGTGCGCTTCATGAGCTGTCATTTCAAGCATAACCATCAAGAGACATGCCTGGATGAGGCAGTGTGACTTTGTCGTACCCTTGTAAAGTATCATTTGTTAATGCCCCCTTCGATAGTTCTTCCTTGTTTGGGTCATCTGTTAAAGATGTACTCACCTGCTGCGAACAGGAAGGAAAGACGGTCTCTGCCATAGGAATCAAATGTACATTTTCTAAAAACCAACGGGGTGGTAAGAAAATGTGGTTTCGGAAATCTGAGGGACCTTTCCAGGATTCATGCAGGGACACTTTTTCCAGAGGCAGAAGCGGTTTCAATGAATGACTTCATCCCAGAGGCAGAGGGGATCTGCAGAATCAGGGTTTCAAAGAATCTTCCACTGATCGGACCTATCAGTGCTCTGTCTGCCTCTGGAGGCAGTCGAGGGGGTCATTTTTCCTTGTACTTGGACATGTACTACAAGATATTCATGGGTGCTAAGAATCGTTCCAGAGGTTACGACAAACCCTTTTTGCTTTTTCCTCCTGTCCAGAGAAAGAAACTCCCCGATGTTCCACCCCATCAGAGGGAAGATGCAGCTCAGGAAATACAAAAACTGCTACAAAAAATAGTCATCCAGGATGTCCCACCTAAACAGATAGGATTTGGAACTTACTCCCGCTTCTTTTTAGTGCCAAAGAAAACAGGGGACCTAAAAACCACTTTTGGCTCTAAGAAATTTAAACTAATATGTAAAGAAGTTGATGTTCCGAATGGTTATGGTTCAGTCCATCCTGCCTGGACTGTGCAAGGACGATTCAATGTGCTCTTTAGATCTCCTGGATGCATACTATTGCATCAAAATAGATGATCCAGGAGATACCTATGCTTTCGGCTGGGAGCCAGTCATTACCAATTCAGCGTACTGCCCTTTGGTCTCACCACGGTTCCCATGAGTTCACCAAATTTATAGCAGTAGTGACAGCTCAGTTGAGACTCCAAAGATACCAGGTGTTTCTGTGTCTCTACGACTGGCTCCTCACCACCCCATCCAAGCATCAACTTCTACAAGCCAGGGATTACTTGCTCCAGACCTCCAACACTATAGGCATCTCAGTAAACCATGCCAAATCAAATCTGGTCCCAGTACAGAGTCTGGATTATATATGGGAACTCAATTGAGTATTGTGACAAAGTGGCATCCCTAGCTCTTCATTGCATCACATCATTGAGAGATCAGGTACGAGCAATACTATCTCATCCATCCCCTCCAATGAAGCTAGTACTACAGGCTCTGGGACTGATATCCGCTGCCATCCTTCGAGTTTGTCTAGCAAGATTCTTTATGCAAATCCTTCAGTGGACCTTGGTTCAGTGGTCTATTTTTTTCCACCACCTGTCCTTTCCCATAAGACTTGCTCCAGTCTGCAAGCATAGTGTTTGCTGGAGGATCTAGTCCCAACAACCTGTTTCTAAGCAGGCCCTTCTTCCTTCCTTCTCCAGTAGCCACAGATACTTCCCAACTGGGGGTGGGGTTTCTTGGGGAAAGATGGTCCAAGGCACGTGGACCTCCTTGGCGACCCGAGTTGCATATCAGCATCTTGAAGATGAACAGTCCTAGCATTGCAAGTCTTTTAGGACATTCTCCCTTTGAGGATTATTGCAATTCATGCAGATATGTCAGTCATCTGGTACATGAACAAACTAGGAAGAACCTGTTCCTACGTACTGTGCAGAGAGGCCATGAGGGTTTGGGAATGGGCAATCTCTTAAGACCGCTTTCTTCTTGCAGTGCACATACTGGGGAAAACCAGTATGCTGGCAGACAGACTCAGCAGATCCATTCTGATTCCCCACGAGTGGTCTGTCAATTCCTCAGTAGTGAACATGATCTTCAGCCACTGGGGCCAGCCATGCTGCAACCTGTCTGCCTCCTCCTCCTCAACACGTGCAGCAAGTACTTCTTTCTGAACCCCCCCCCCCCCTCGGGGGAATCACTGAGAGTTGCTCTGATTCACGATTGTGCTTACCCTCCTCTTCCTCTGATTACAAAGTTTTTACAGAAAGCAAGCAGGCTGAAGAGAGCAGTCATCCTCATTGCCCCCTTCTGGCCTCGACAAGTATGGTTCCCCTTCCTTTGCTCTTACTTGAAATATCCTCCATGGATACTTGAACCCCCCCCCTCAGGATGTCCTCTCTCACCCATTGGGAATTCATCATGCCAATCTCCACACTCTCAAGCTGACCGCATAGTTTCTCCACTTCCAGTAATAGACAGTCCAGTCTTGCCTCCCCAGTTCTTGACATTATCTTGGCCTTTCAGAAGGCCTCCACCAAGAAAGATTGCAGAAGCAAATGGAAAAGATTTTCTGTCTGGGCTTCCAATCAGAATATTGACCCCCTTTGGCCTGTCTTCTTTTTTCTCACTACTGTTTTTAGGGAAGGAGCTAACTTTTCTACCATTAAACTTCAGTTGGCAGCCATTTCCAACTTCCACGCTGGAGACGAATCCTTCTCTTTGGCCTTGTCCAGATTATGTAAATCCTTCATGAAGGGAATTTCCTCCTTATACCCCCAGTAAGGGATCTCTCTCCTCCTTGGGAGTCTTACTGTGGTCCTTCAGGGTTTAACCCGGAAACTCTCTGAACCAGCGGATAAATGCGATATGAAGTTTCTTTCTTATTAAACAGTCTATCTGTTGTCACTTTTCATTCTATCTTCAGCTGTTTGGTTCAGATCCAATCCCTTGGATCCAATTTGGCCAAGCTTGTGGCAACCAAAACCTCTTGAGCTTCTCCCATATCCATAATGCACCGCCAGTTACCCCAGATCTTGTTTGCCGCTTCAAGCAAAAGATGTGGTTTCCATTCCTCTCGAGCATTAGTAAGATAAGTCGATACATTTCAATTTTTTTTTCTCAGTCTCCTTTTTATACTATCCCTTGCCATTAATTGTGAATTTCTTGCGGTTTTTTTCGATCTATTGTACAATTTTTTTTGTACCTCTTAGATACTATTGTTAGTATCCTGTTTCCCTCTGTGACACTGTCATAGTTTTCTCATTGTCATTGTTGGTATTTTTCTCCCCTTTTTCTCTCTTTCTAAATTTCTACTGTTTTATTTATTTAAAAGTCTTTCTTTTATCTTAAAATTGTGTTAAAGATGACTGATAAACCAGCGGGATTTAAGAAATACTAAGTGTTGGCACAAGCTATTTACTGCTTAGTGCCCTTCCATTTATAAAGGGATTGTTCTGTTTGTTATGGTTATAATACTCTAGCGTTGGTAGAACACCAAAATAAGTTTATACTAAAAGGTCTTTTTTCTTCCTTCTTGTGGGGAAGGTGTATTGCAGGCTGCTTCTGCTTCTTCCTCTAAATCGAAAACTGCAAAAGTTAAAAAGTCATCCTTTCCTAAGCCATCTTCCTCCTCCTCAGCTTCGGACTCCTCAAGGAAGAGGTCTCATAAGGAGCTGGTCTCAACCCCCAGTCCAAAAAAGCCTAAACTTCATGATTCCGCTAAGGGAAAAAATATGGTTTCTGACACCTCATTCAGATCCGATGAAGTCAAAACCCTTGGGATCTGACATCATCTGATCTGAAACCTTCTGAATCTGACTATCAAACTACCATAATTTTACCCAGGACTGTACTTTCTATCGCTGGATCCGGTTCCTGATTGAGTATCTTCTCCTTTCCTAGAAAGGCCCAGGTCTCCAATCATTTACTGTACTCGCTCTTAAAGAAGCCTTACAGAAGACGACGTGGAGAGACTGGTGAAGAAGATTCTCTTGGTGCAGAGATAGATTAATATTCCTTTTGCTAATTCCCCACTGAGTCAGGAGATCGATAAAGCTACTAATCCCCATTTCAAAATCCTCCTCTGACTTCTGTACTTCAGAGCTTTTGAATCCGAGTCGTCCAGATCTGTCTGGCTTGGATCCAAGGATAATTTTATCCTCTGATCCAAGTTCTTCTCTGAGGGCTCCAGTCCCATCAGATCTGGAGAGGTCCCAGGGCCATAGTTTACCTGTTGGATCCAAGGTGCTGCATTCAACTCCAAAGCTTTTGGAGCCATCTCTGAACCTCGTAGCCTCTGCACTGGATAGCTCTGCTCCACCTTCCACCTTAGGGGTGGAGCCCTCAGAGCAGGGGAGGCCTATGATTCAGAACCTTGTCTTCTTGGATAAGACGGTCTCTCTCTACGAGCCATTCTGCCTTCAAGGCTGCAAAGACAATGCTGACGGATCCTTCTCCCTCAGATCCCAAGTCCTCTGCCATGATTTCTCAGCAGTGAGAGCTTCACCATCTTCTTCCACAAGGACATTCAGTACCAAAGCCCTAGGCTCCGATCCAGGTAATTATCTCCTCTTGTGGTACTTCCCCAGAGCATCCCACTGAGGAGGTCCACAAGAAGAGGACATGCAAGAAGAAACACTTAACTCCCCGGATGAGTCCATCACAGAAGATGCAGATTTCAATGAGGGTAACAGGTCCTCATGATCACCTCCTGAGGATGTCTCCTTTGGAGATGTCCTGGAAATCCTTAAGCAAAGAGGTGGTTGGATGTCCAGCAACTGTATGTCTGAGGAATCTGTTATTCTGGAGGCTTTTGGCACTGGACCCTGTATCTCCTGCATGACTCCACCCGCTGATGAGCTTATTGCTTTGCTCTCACAGTGGGCGAGGAATAACCCTGATATCTTATAGCCCATTCCTCGCAGACCAGACAGGATAATGGCATAACCAGTGGATAGACAGTTTTGGGGGAAGGGAGTTCCTGTTGATGCCATTGTCATTGTGGCGGCCACCAAGAAAGAACTAGCTTAGGAAAGTTCCACTGTCGATCCCCCCAACAGGGAATTGCAGGTGATGGAGAGATTTGGGAAGCGTGTCTATGCTTAAGTGACCTTCACTTTGAGGTATTTGAACTGTTTGGCACATTTTACAAGACTTCAGAGGGATTTGATCATGTTCTCAAATACCCTCCCAGATGCGGTTTCTGATGAAGATGTTCTTCAAGTTTCACATTTGCAGTCATCACATTTGGGTTATCTGCCTGCAGGTAGCCCTCAGTCGGCCCGAATACCAGCGTCTTAGGATTTCTTCGTTGGATTATGTCGCTTCTTCCATGACGTCAAAATGCAACAAAAGAAACACCAAGAGGGTAAAGTACCTCCAAATCAAGCAGATAAGAACCAAAAAAAAAAGGATAGAAAGTACACCATGGCAGTCGAAGCAGACCAATAAAGTAAAGCTCAGTTTATTGTCACAAAGTAAGCGCTTTCACGTTCCCAAGAACGCTTCATCAGACTGTCAAAATAAAATACCTAAGAAATCGTTTGAACACTCATTCTTGTATAAAACAACCAATAAAAACAGTGTGAAACACACAGTATGAGAACTTTAAAGTGCCAGTGCATACATATACCAACCAGTATATCCTAATCATCAAGGTTACAAAAGGTATCTAAAAAGCAACAGATACATACTAATACAGGGAATATATCTGTATGTATATGTTATATAAATATGTCTGTACTTTAAAACCAAATACAAAATATATACCAAGGAGGAGAAACTTAATGCTTCAATGCACGGTCCATGAGGAATGGTTTCATGGAGACCCACTCATTCAACCCATGTCCCCTGTCAGCCTGTAATTTAATAATCCATTCCCCTCCTTCTTTTTCAGTATACTTTCTAATGTCACCTAATCTCACTGTGGAATATATTAACTCAAGAACTAAAAACTTAAAACTATGTGTAGTATCATTATAGATTATATGTCTAGCTATTGCATTTCTTTCATTCTCCTTATTAATGGCATAACTATGCTCCCTAATTCTCTTTCTCAGGGTCCTGTTGGTCTTACCTATATAAAGCTGTTACATTTTTGGCAGATAGCTAAATAAACTAGACTCCTTGACTTACAATCTGTATAATGGTTAAATTCATATGTTAGGTGTGTATCTGGATGTATAAAACTATTCGTATTAGCTATAAACCCACATTGGTTGCAGTTGCGACAAGCAAAAGTTCCTTTTCTAGTAGAGTGAAGCTCTTTCTTATTCCTCTTCTCATAACAGAGGAGTCGCTTCAATGATCTAGTATTCCTGTAACTCAACTTGGGACTATTGCCTACTGCTTCTCTTATATGATCATCTAACAATAACATGTTCCAATTCTTCCTAATTATCTCCGTTACTTTCTTATTGTTACTGTATGGGATTTCTAACCTGTTTGTCCTTGGGAGGACAGTAGCTCTTTGTATTGATAATGTCGGACCACCTCTCCTAATGTAAGGTTTCCCAAGGTTATCTCGTTTTGTTTCATGCATTACTTTCAAATCACCTGAATGATACCCTCTTTCAATAAAGTCTGTTCTTACATCACTAGTGGCCTTATCAAAAACATGATCTTCGCTAGTTAAACGGGAGGTCCTTAGTACTTGGTTCTTAACAATATTTTTATGTATATGTGAGGGATGCATACTCTCTCGATGCAGAAGAGTATTTCTTCTGCAAGGTTTCTGATATACCTCAGTGGTTATATAGCCATCCTGTTTCTTCAATAATACATCCAAAAATTCAGTCTCATCTAGGGACCATTTTTAGTAAGAGTTAAAAAAGTGGTCATCCCATTGATGTAGGTAATAAAATCACTGAGGGTACTTAAATCCCCTCCCCATATCAGAAAAACATCATCCACAAAGCGTTTATAATACTTTATGTATTTAGAAAAAAAAAACTTGTTCTAATATATAGGTATACTGCCAATATGCTAAAACAAGATTTGTGTAGGAGTTAGCACATGGTGTTCCCATTGCTACGCCTGAGGTTTGTAAAAAAATATTTATCATATGTAAACACACTATTAGTGAGAATTAAATCCATCAACATTGCACATTTAATAATGTGATCATTATTCATTCCTTTATGTATCAAGAACAATCTCAGATATTCAATACCAGTGCCATTAGGTATGCTAGTAAAAAGTGATGTAACATCTAGCGTAACCATGTAATCAACTTCATTCATATGACTAAGCTCATTGTAAGTCGAAAGTGTTTACAAAAACTGCTGGGTGTCCCTTAGAATCGAACTAGTTGACTCCACAATTGGTCTTAACTGTTTTTCTACATAAATAGATATGGATTCAGTCATCCAACCTCTACTGGAAACAATAGGTCTAAAAGGATGGTTCTTCAGTGTTTTGTGCATCTTAGGGCGACCCCTAAAGGTAGGTACTAAAGGTTTCTCTATAAGGAAATAATTGTATAGATCAGCATCAATAACATTACACATTAACATGCCATAAATTATGAACATCTTTGATTATCCTATCCAATTGAGGGGCAGTTAAGCTCCTGTAGGGTTCAAGATCTAACAACATGTCACATATACTAGAATGATAGTATTCCTGATCTAACACAACTACTGCTCCACCTTTATCAGCAGGTCTAATTACAATCATATCATTATCTTGTAAGGCTTTCCAAGCTTGCCTCTCTTCCCTATTTAAGTTATAAAATTCTGGTTTCAAGTTATGTCTCTCAAGTTGAAACATAGCCAATAAATCATTTTCACAAGCTTTTTCAAAACTTTCCAACAATGGGTGTAAAATAGGGGTGTACGTCTATGGCTTGCTAAACGTTTGACATTGTGTAATACGATTGCTGTCACTATTCGCATATTGTAGAGATAATGCAACATTTCTAGAGAAACATTTAACATCAATAATTAAATCAGTCACATCTACATTTTGTGAGGGTACAAAACGACAGTCCCTTATTTAGAACTGCTCTTTTAGAAAACGATAATACATACATGGATAAATTCACTGTAAGGTCCTGTTCACGGGTTTCAGGGTTTTCTTCTGAAACTCGTGCTGCACGTCTGACATTTTCCATTTCTTCCCCATGTAATATGGACTCCATGACTGTCGATTCATTATGCAAAAAGGTAATGGAAAAATGGAAGGAAGGAAGGTCACTGGTTGACGTGGTCGCCACCGGTTCTTTCATTATTTTTTTTCTTCTAACATCTGGTTCCTTTATGGGTAAAGAATCCTGTGTATTGGTTTGTTCATTATTGGATGCTTGTGTGTCCACTATCGCACTAGCGTTATCTCCCTCTCCTGTCTGATTAGGATGTAACGTCATCTCTAAAGAGGAGGACGGTTGTACGGGATGTACAGCTGATACTTGATGAACGGCACGAGATGGGGCAATGTCTCTAGTCCGAGTGGACTCCCTCAGCCACGAGAAGACGTTCCCTTTACTGAAATCCAAGCAATCTCTCTTCAGTTTTCTCTTTTTTGCCAATAATAACTTATTGTCCAAGGCTACTAGCGAGGTAGAGAGCTCACATATGAACTCATCCATTTGTGTACGAGATATTAACAAGCTTAGTTCATGTTCAACACGGCTAGCTTCGGTATTAAGTTAGTTTTTGATTAATGAGTACTGTTCAATTAATAACTTCATGTATCCGAAGCTAGTCTCTAAATTAAGTTTCTGCCATCTAGTAAGTAAGTGAGGGTAAGTTGAACCAAAAGTTAAGAGCTCGTAACCCTCTGGGAATTACTTTAAAGTATATGCAAGCCTCCATATGCTTCTTTTGCCACTGGATATTTCTTAATTTTGCCAATAACTTTTCTAGTTTCCTAGTAAGTTGCAACAAGTTATTATTTATGGTCTCTTTGTTGTGTTTGTTAGCATTATTGACTAAATCCATACACGATAGTCGTAATAAGGGATTATTGTCAGTCATTAATAGCTGCTTGAATTTAGTAATACCTGTAGGTACATTCTCAGTTCCAAACGACGGTGAAATGGTCTCATCTGTCATGTCCCTTTGGTATAACCAAACAAAATCCAAATGCAACAAAAGAAACACCAAAAGGGTAAAGTACCTCCAAATCAAGCAGATAAGAACAAAAAAAAATGATAGAAGGTACACCACGACAATCAAAGCAGACCAATAAAGTAAAGCTCAGTTTATTGCCACAAAGTAAGCGCTTTCGTATTCCCAAGAACGCTTCATCAGACTATCAAAATAAAATACCTAAGAAATCGTTTACTCATTCTCATATAAAACAACCAATGAAAACAGTGTGAAACACACAGTATGAGAACTTTAAAGTGTCAGTGCATACATATACCAACCAGTATATCTTAATCATCAAGGTTACAAAAGGCATCTAAAAAGCAACAGATACATACTAATACAGGGAATATATGTGTATGTATATGTTATATAAATATGTCTGTACTTTAAAACCAAATAAAAAATATATACTAAGGAGGAGAAACTTAATGCTTCAATGCACGGTCCATGAGGAACGGTTTCATGGAGACCCTCTCATTCAACCCATGTCCCCTGTCAGCCTGTAATTTAATAATCCATTTCCCTTCTTTTCAGTATAATTTCTAATGTCACCTAATCTCACTGTGGAATATATTAACTCAAAAACTAAAAACTTAAAACTATGTGTAGTATCATTATGGATTATATGTCTAGCTATTGCATTTCCTTCATTCTCCTTATTAATGGCATAAATATGCTCTCTAATTCTCTCTCTCAGGGTCCTGTTAGTCTTACCTACATAAAAGCTGTTACATTTTTGGCAGATAGCTAAATAAACTAGACTCCTCGACTTACAATCAGTATAATGGTTAAATTCATATGTTAGGTGTGTATCTGGATGTATAAAACTATTCGTATTAGCTATAAACCCATATTGGTTGCAGTTGCGACAAGCAAAAGTTCCTTTTCTAGTAGAGTGAAGCTCTTTCTTATTCCTCTTCTCATAAAAGAGGAGTCGCTTCAATGATCTAGTATTCCTGTAACTCAACTTGGGACTATTGCCTACTGCTTCTCTAATATGACTATCTAACAATAACATATTCCAATTCTTCCTAATTATCTCTGTTACTTTCTTATTATTGTTAGTACATGGGATTACTAACCTATTTGTCCTTGGGGGAGACAGTAGCTCTTTGTATTGCTAATGTCGGACCACCTCTCCTAATGTAAGGTGACCACCTCTCCTAATGTAAGGTTTCCCAAGGTTATCTCGTTTTGTTTCATGTATTACTTTCAAATCACCTGAATGATACCCTCTTTCAATAAAGTGCGTTCTTACATCACTAATGGCCTTATCAAAAACATGATCTTCACTAGTTAAACGGGAGGTCCTTAGTACTTGGTGCTTAATATTTTTATGTATATGTGAGGGATGCATACTGTCTCGATGCAGAAGAGCATTTCTTCTGCAAGGTTTCTGATATACCTCAGTGGTTATATGGCCATCCAGTTTCTTCAATAATACATCCAAAAATTCAGTCTCATCTAGGGACCATTTTTCAGTAAGAGTTAAAAAAAAAAAAAAAAAAGTGGTCATGCCATTGATGTAGGTAATAAAATCACTGAAGGTACTAAATCGCCTCCCCATATCAGAAAAACATCCACAAAGCATTAATAATACTTTATGTATTTAGAAAAGAAGTGTGTTCTAATATATAGGTATACTCCCAATATGTTAAAACAAGATTTGTGTAGGAGTTAGCACATGGTGTTCCCATTGCTACTCCTGTGGTTTGTAAAAAATATTTATCATATGTAAACACATTATTAGTGAGAATTAAATCCATCAACATTGCATATTTAATAATGTGATCATTGTTCATTCCTTTACGTCTCAAGAACAATCTCAGATATTCGATTCAATTACTAGATGCACCATTAATCCAAGAATGCCTGTTTGGCAATAAAGCAGAAGAAGTCTTCAAAAAGATGGAGAAATAGCTAAACCTATGCAAACTGTTAAAGATTTCCTGCAGGTACAGCCACCTAGATTCAGTAGACATTGGCCTTCTAAAAACTGGTCCTTTCCAGTCTCCCCCAGACCTTCTCAGCCCAAGCCCAGGGGCAGCAGACCACCAAGATTACAGTCTCAGGTTATGCACAGATCTAAGCAATGGAGTGCTCCCACCTCTAAAACAGGGATTAGTAAGCTACCTTCCTTTGGTAAAATCTCAGAATGACTTATCCTTAACTTTTCCAAGCCTTGCCCAAGTACTTCCACCCTTAGGAGGAAAACTCGCCCTACATGCAAAAAACTGGGAGTGCATCACCCAGGACAGATAGGTCTTGAACATTGTATCCCTGGCATACAGATTCTACTTCCACTCACTGCCAACCCCAAGCGGATGGCCAGATCACCCCCAAACCAGTGGGCAGAGGCCCAAAAGCAAGTACTTTCTCTTCTCAGTATCAAGGCTATTCAACCTGTCCCAGCAGAGCAAAGGGGGCAAGTTTTTTTACTCCAGACTATTTCTGGTACCCAGAAAAGAAAACCCTTGCCGTCCTATCCTGGATCTGTCTGTTCTCAACACCTTCCTGGTGGTTCCAAGGTTCAGAATGCTTACTCTCCAACAGCTGGCTTCCTATGCTAGTCAAAGACTCCTGGCTAGCCACCATGGACTTAAAAGAAGCTTGTCTGCACATCCCCATAAGGGAATCTTGCAGGAAATGTCTGTGTTTCAGGGCAGGCTCTATGCACTATCAGTTCTCTGCACTTCCCTTTGGCTTATTTGCAGAGTCCAGGGTATTCACAAAATGCCTAGCTCCACAGGCAGAGAGAACAATTCTAATTTACCCATGCTTGGACGGCGGACAGTCGGGAATTGCTACTCCAGCACCTGACATTTGTAAAGAGACTTCTAACTTCACTGGGGTACACAATCAACTAAAAGAAATCACATTGGGTACCCAGCCAACAGATTGTATTTCTGGGAGCAAGCTTGAACGCAACTTCCCAGATGGCATTCTTCAGTCCAGAAAAACAAAGTTATTTGACAAACAACTTCAGTCTACTGGCCACCAAAACCCAGCTATCTGCAAGGAAAAATACTGCAAGCCCTAAGGTTTATGGCCTCTTGTACTCTACTAATTCCGTATGCAAGACTGCATATGAGGAAATGTCAATGGTACTTTAAAAGTCTCTGGTGACAACATTCTCGTCCTGGAAACAATGATTTCTATCATTCCTTGCCTAATGGCAGAGTTCCTTTGGTGGGCAGAGGCCTGCTACCACAACAAAGGACTCCCTTTCACTCAACCCCCTGCTGCCCAAACCATAACAACAGACTCATCAGACTATGCATGGGGAGCTCACATGGCACGACAATGCATTCAAGACAAATGGAGCCCATAGCAAATGCACCTGCATATCAATCAAAAAGAAATTTTAGCTATACAGAATGCTCTGGCAGCCTTCAAATGCCTTATTTTTCCAGGGCAACTGTTGATAGACAAACAACACCACAGTTATGTGGTACATAAACGAGCAGGGGGGAACCCATTCCTACCCACTGTGCAGGTTAGCCATGGCTCTGTGGAACACAGCCTTGAGCAGTCAAGTGCACCTGCAAGCTCAATTCCTGCCAGGCAAACTAAATTCACTGGCATATGACTTGAGCAGAAATCGAATGGACCCACACAAATGGAAACTGGAACCCAAATCATTCAAGCTCCTGATCGACAGGTGGGGGGGCACCAGAGGTGGACCTCTTTGCTTTCCTCAGAACTATCAATTGAGGAAATGTTGCACCAGAACTCTCCACAGCCAAGCATGGAAAGTGGATGCCCTGTCCTTTACATGGGAAAACCTCTCAATCTATGCCTTTCCCCCTCTGTCTCTCCTCTCAAAGGTTTTACTAAAGATCAAACAGGACAAGCCAAGGACAATCCTGATTGCAGCAGACTGGCCACGCCAGCACTGGTACCCACTTTTGCACAGTCTGACAGTATTGCGACCATGGCACCTGCCTCAGACCCGTTCCCTGCTGTCCCAGCAGGAGGGCCAGATTTTGCTTCCTCAGCTACAAAACCTGAACCTAGCAGCCTGGCTCATCCCCTGAACTCATCACCAGCAACCCTCAGTAAACAGGTGCTGCATGTCATCCTTGAGGCAAGGATGCCTAGTACTAGCAAATCCTATTCAGAAAAGATACTGTTCTTGGAGCCAGTCTCAAGGAATGGACACAACTGTGCCCAGCTTACCTCATATACTAGATTACTTAACAGAAATGCTCCACAAAGTTCTATCCTTCTCTTCAATTAACATTCATGCCTCTGCCATCTCGACTTATTATAATACTGAGACACCCCTCTTCTCTCATCCTCTGGTCAAACAGTTCCTGAGAGGAGCCAAAAATTTAAGACCCCCCCCCCCCCAGGAGAGCTCCCACTCCAGCCTGGGACCTTAACTTTGTATTGGAAAAACTCACGATGTTCGTGTTTCACTGCTGCAGTCATTACACTTGGGTTATCCTGCCGTCAGGCGGTCCCGCAGTCAGCCAGAGTTCTAATGTCTTGGTCCGGCGTCGGTTGCTGTCGCTTCTTCCCTGACGTCAGTGTGCCAGGGGTATATAAGATGCAGCTGACGCCATTTTCTTCAGTCTTTCTTGCCACGCGGTGCCCAACGCAAAAACAGTTCACAAGTGCCGGTCGGCCGACTCCTGAGATTTTGAATTCGAATTTCAGAACCGAAGTCTTCAATAAAGTTAAGTACTTGCCTCAGACCGATGTCAGTAAAAGTTAATAATTGTATTTTGTGTGGGAAGCAAATACCTCATAAGGATTTTCATTCTTACTGTATTCTATGCCTAGGCCCAGACCACGACGTCACTAGTTGTCGGTTTTGTGCTAGATTTAACAAGCGCACTATTAAATGTCAGTTTGACTTTGCTCGCCATTACTTTGGCCGAAGGTTCAATTATACCATACCGTCGGAACAACCGACGACTGGAATACACAAAAAACACAAAGACAAGGATAAGGACAGGCATCCGAGGTCCAAAACTGACGATGAAGCCTCTTCTAGGTCAGTCGCCGGTTCGCCGGTTCTCAGTGAGGCGCTTTCGCAGCTCCTAACACCCGCTACTTCAGAACCACAAGCCACCTCCGACTCCCACGTGGAGATGTCTAGGCCTCTGGAAACTCAAGGTATTGGGCCTACGGAAACTAACCCCTCAGATGGGTCCAGAGCCGCTGAGCAGGCATCGGCTTCTGAGGGTGTTTTCAGACCTTCACAGCTTACCATCAAAACAACAACCAAGTCTAAAACTCCATTAAAGACAAAGAAGCAAGTACAGCATTCACCTAGACAGGCCTCCATGCCTAAAAAACAGATGCTCAAAATGACCGAAGACCTAGTTACTCTGATCAGGGGTTCCCATCCCCCTCCTGATAAAAGGCCTAGGCAGGATACAGACTATGATTCCTCTGACCAGGTTTCCATTTCTTCTGATTCCTCTTCAGACCAGGGATACTCTTTACCCCCCTATGAGGACTCTGATGCTGAAGAATCAATCCCTTCAGCCTCTCCTCCTGAGGATTACTCTTTTGGGGAAATTTTACATACCATGAGGGAGCATTTCCATTGGGAGGGCCAGGATTATTCAGAATCCAAGAAAAGGCTCGGAAACTTTCTCTTATTGCCTCAGCACAGGCCCCCTTGCTATTCCGCCAGTGTTAGATGTTGTGGATGATATGTTCTCTGAATCCAGTTTAAATCCTGATTCTTTGCCCCCTGCTCCAGTCAAGCCAGACAGGTACTACAGAGTCCCTGACTCTCACAAATGTCTTTATAAAAACCCTGCTGCTGACCCAGAAACTATTTCCCAGGGTCCCAAAGGGTTAAAGGCTTCCACGGCTAAAAATTCAGTTCCCTCTGACAGGGATTCTAGAGCATTAGACAGATGGGGGAAGAAAGTTTACACTTCTGCAACTTTAGCAGTAAGGGCTTTGAATTGCCAGTGTCACATGCTTAAATACCAACAATATTTAATGTCTCTGTTAAAACAGAAAATGCTTACAAGCTCAGAACATCCTGACTATAAGGAAATGCAGGATTTATTGCATGCAGCTGAACAAGTGGGAAAGCATACTCTGCAATGTGGTTTTGATTCATTAGAGGCGTCTTGTAGAGCAGCAGTTACAGGATCTGTGATTCGAAGGCATGTTTGGTTAAAAGAACAAGGTGTACCTGATCATGTTAAGGCAAAATTATTGGATGCTCCTTTACAGCAGGATATTTTATTTGGTGTTAAGACAGAAGAGGTATTAAAGAAAATGGAGGATAAGGCAAAATCTATGCAAACAGTGAAGGATTTCTTACAGGTACAGCCACCTCGATTTAGCAGAAATTGGCCTTCAGAAAATTGTTCCTTTCCAGTATCAGACAGACCACAGAGAGGCAGATACAGACGCCCAAGAGGCAGATCTCAGCCCCAAGGCTCTTACAGACCACGACAGTGGGGTGCTTCAACCCCAAAAGGAGGGGAAGAAAAGTCACAACCTTATAGGAAACGGTCCCAATGACTTCCCCCTTCAAATGCCAAGCACTTACCTTTTGGCAGCTCCCTTAGGGGGAAAACTAGCACTTTTTTCACAAAATTGGCGTATAATCACCCAAGACAAATGGGTTCTGAATATTGTGTCTCAAGGTTACAGGTTCCACTTTCACACTCTACCAAGGCCAAAAGGAATGCCAGACCTGCCACAAAATCAATGGGCAGAGGCACAAAAACAAATTACAGCCCTCATGGACATGAGAGCTATTCAGAAAGTGCCACAACAGGAACAAGGACAAGGATTTTACTCAAATCTTTTCCTGGTCCCCAGAAAGGGCAACGCCTGGAGACCAATACTGGACCTTTCTACTCTAAATACTTACCTGGATGTTCCGAAATTCAAAATGTTGACACTACAGCAGCTTCTTCCCATGCCGGGCAAGAAGGCTTGGCTTGTTACCTTGGACCTCAGGCATACCTGCATGTCCCTATCAGACAAAATTGCAGAAGATACCTCAGATTCATAGCTGGCTCAATGCATTACCAATTCTCTGCACTGCCCTTTGGCTTATCTACTGTGCCAAGGGTCTTCACAAAATGCCTGGCACCAGTAATTGCATTTTGCAGACAAAAAGGAATTCAAATATATCCCTACTTGGACGACTGCCTTATTGAAGCAGAGAGAGCAAGGACATTATTCTAAAGCATCTGGCATTTGTAAAAAGATTGCTAATTTGCCTAGGGTACACAGTAAACGAAATGAAGTCAAAACTAGTGCCCTCACAAGAGATAACATTCCTGGGTGCTAACTTAAATACAATGGCCCAGATGCCTTATCTCACGCCAGACAAGCAAGGACAACTGACTCAGTACTTTCAATTGATGGCAACAAAAACCCATCTCCCTGCAAGAAAAATTCTGCAGGCCTTGGGGTTCATGGCGTCCTGCTTACTACTAATACCATATGCCAGACTGCATATGAGGAAATTACAATGGTACCTAAAAAGTGTTTGGACTCGACACTGTCACATTTTGGAAACAGAAATACCACTTATTCCCTGCCTACAACAGGAGTTTCGATGGTGGACACAGGCATGTCACCACAACAAGGGACAGCCTTTCACTCTACCCACAGCCAGGCAGACACTAACAACAGATGCTTCGGATTACGCCTGGGGAGCACACATGGCAGGAAAATGTATTAAGGGCAAGTGGGCCGCAGACCAAATGCATCTTCACATCAATCAAAAAGAGATGCTAGCTGTACAAAATGCCCTAACAGCTTTCAAGGACCTTCTGCATCCAGGACAACTATTACTAAAGACAGACAACACCACAGTTATGTGGTACATAAACAAGCAAGGGGGCACTCATTCTTATCCCCTCTGCAGACAAGCCATGACCTTGTGGAACACAGCTCTAACCTATCAAGTTCATCTGCAAGCACTGTTCCTGCCAGGAAAGAAAAATACTCTGGCAGACGACTTAAGCAGAAACATCATGGATCCTCACGAGTGGAAATTAAATCCACAAGTATTCAGCATGATAACGCAAAAATGGGGGTGCCCAGACATAGATCTTTTTGCCTCCCCAATGAATTGCCAACTACAGAAATTCTGCACAAGGACTTACCACACACAAGCATGGAAAGTGGATGCTCTCTCGTTCAGCTGGAAAAGCCTAAAAGTTTATGCCTTCCCACCACTGCCTCTCCTTTCAAAGGTACTCCTAAAAGCCAGACAAGAAAAGCCACAAATAATCCTGATTGCCCCGGACTGGCCACGCCAGCACTGGTACCCAATCTTAAAGAACTTAGCTCAAGGTCCACCATGGATCTTACCTCAAATTCCTAATCTTCTGACTCAACAAAACAATCAGATCCTGCACAGCCAGCTCAAAACCTTAAACCTGGCTGCATGGCAGATTCCTTAGTCAAACAGACAACACCTCTCTCTAAAGCTGTTATGGATGTCATTTTGGAGGCCAGAAGGCCTAGCACCAGGAAATCCTGTTCAGAAAAGTGGAAAAGATTCTGTGCCTGGAACCAGGCTCAAAGCTTTTGACCCTTGTGTTCCAAATATTCCTCAGATATTACAATACTTAACTGAGATGCTGGACAAAGGCCTATCCCTTTCATCCATTAAGATACACGCCTCTGCCATCTCAGCTCATTACAACACAGATCCTCCTATTTTCTCTCATCCATTGCTAAAACAGTACCTCAGAGGGGCTAAAAACATAAGACCGCCCCGGAGAGCACCAACACCAACTTGGGACCTCAATTTTGTCTTGGAAAAACTAACTTTACCTCCTTCTGAGTCAGCCAATTCAGCAGAATTAAAATATGTGTCATGGAAAACTGCTCTGCTTCTGGCAATAACCTCAGCATGAAGAGTCTCAGAGTTACAGGCACTAATGGCAGTGGAGCCTTTCATCATTTTTCACCAAGACAGGGTTTCTTTAAGAACAAACCCTTCATTTATGCCAAAGGTGGTATCCAGTGTGGCTCTTAACCAAACTATTCACTTGCCAACTTTTTATCCAAATCCCCAGAATAAGGGGGAGAGACTTCTGCATTCATTGGACATACACAGGCAGTTACATTTCTACTTGGACAAAACAAAAGCTTTCAGGAAAACTGTGCAATTGTTTGTAGCATATGCTGCAGGATCACAGGGAAAGCTTATTTCAAATCAGACCATTTCAAAGTGGATAGGACACTGTATCCATTTCTGCTACACACAGCATGGGAAAACTGTACCTAGCAACATTAGGCCACAATCCACCAGTGCAACAGCCACTTCAACTGCCTACCTTAGAGGAGTACCTACCAAAGATATCTTGGAAGCTGCAACTTGGAGTTCAATGCACACCTTTACCAAACATTATCACTTGCCTCTTTATTCTAAATCCAGAGCTGGCTTTGCCACTGCAGTGCTGCAGGCCCTCATAGCCACCCCAAATCCTCTATAGAACCAGCCACCCAACCTTAGCTTTGGGATTCAACCCAAGTGTAATGACTGCAGCAGTGAAACACGATGAACATAGTACAGTTTTGTACCTACCATAAATGTAGATGTTCGAGTGTATTCACTGCTGCAGTCCAGGTTACCCTCCCTCCATCCCCTCTTTCTTAGCTGGGACTTGTGTACACCTTTCTACCCTATACTACCTATGTGGTGTATTTGCTGGTAACTGAAGGTTTTGGTTTTACTTTTTATGTATGTTTTATTAGCAATATGTATTGCCTACCTATTTGGGGGCACCTGACATCTGAAGAAAATGGCGTCGGCTGCATCTTGTATACCCCTGGCGCACTGACGTCAGGGAAGAAGTGACGGCAACCGACGCCGGACCAAGAATTTGGAACTCTGGCCGACTGCGGGACCGCCTGATGGCAGGATAACCCAAGCGTAATGACTGCAGCAGTGAATACACTCAAACATCTACATTTATGGTAGGTACAAAACTGTACTTTTCCACCCTTTGGACCTGCTGCCTCAGCAGAGTTAAAATTCCTCTCCTGGAAAACAGCTTTATTTCTAGCCATCACTTCAGCAAGAAGAGTGTCTGAACTGCAGGCCCTTATGGCCGTGGAATCCTTCATTATCCATGCGGACAGGGTTTCCCTCAAGACTAACCCATCATTTATGCCCAAGGTGGTGTCTAGTGCGGCTTTAAACCAATCCATTCATTTGCCAACCTTTTTCCCTAATCCTCAAAATAAAGGGGAAAGGATCCTGCACTCCCTGGATGTGCACAGGCAGCTTAGGGTCTATCTGGACAGGGCTAAACCTTTCAGAAAATCTGACCAGCTGCTAGTCAGCTTTGCTACAGGGACAGAGGGCAAGGCCATTTCAAAGCAAACCATTTCTAAATGGATAGCACACTGCATCCATTTCTGCTACAAACACCATGGAAACCTACCCCACAGGGGATCAGAACACATTCCACTAGGGCTACATCAACCTCTTCAGCATTTCTCAGGGGAGTTCCTACCAGGGACATCCTGGAAACCTGCAACCTGGAGCTCTGTACACACCTTCACCAAGCATTACCACTTGCCTATCTTTTCTAAGGCCAGAGCTGGATTTGCCACAGCAGTCTTACAGGGCCTGCTTGCCAGCCCTAATGCTTCTTGACTGCCTCCACCCATCCTCAGCTTTGGGAATCAACCCAAATGTGATGACTGCAACATTGAAACACGAAGAACATAGTACAGTTGTGTACACTTACCATAAATGTAAATGTTCGAGTGTATTCACTGTTGCAGTCCTGGTTACCCTCCCTCCAGCCCCCTGACTTCTCTATACTTCTACCTATTCTTTTTTGTTTGGCCATATCTTATAACATTGGGCAAGAAAAACTGATATAATGGCATCTGCTGCATGTTTTATACCCCTGATGACTTGACGTCATGGAAGTAGTGACAGCATCCGATGCAGAAATCCGAAGACTCTGGTATTCAGGCCGACTGAGGGCTACCTGCAGGCAGATAACCCAAATGTGATGACTGCAACAGTGAATACACTCTAACATCTACATTTATGATAAGAGTACACAACTGTACTTTTGGGCATCTACTGCTTCTCAGCTGATGTCCCTACAGTCCATATTCAATTCTTCTATGAGGTTGATTTCACGTGTAACCGAAGGAACCTCAAGGGCAGTGGGTTCAGGCATCTCCAGAAGGAGATGCGCTTGGATGCACCTCTGTGAGTTTGTATTGCCTTTTAAGTATTCTTTCATCAATGCTCCTTTTGGCGGAATGTCTTTATTTGGCCCCAAAGTAAAAACATTCTGTCCAGATGTGAAAAGGATAGAAAGACCCTGTCTGCCATAGGTGTGTGTTTTTCGATTCCTGAAAGAATCTTTTCCAGGGATCAACAAGGTGGTCAAAAAATGAGGTTCAAGAAGTCTTAGGGTCTTTTTCACGATACAGGTGGAAGGGGTTACCCTAGAGGCAGTGGAGGGAACTTGAACGGACAAAGATGCCCCCGTGATAGAGGGGGCCCACAGAACCAGGGTGCCAGAGAATCTTTCTTTGACGAACCCTACAAGCGCTCCTGAAAGGAGGCCTGATTGTCCACCTCTGGAGACAGCTGGGGGACACTTATCCCTGCACCAGAGAGCCTGGCTAGATATAACAAAAGTACTTTTGTGCAGAGGACATATTATACCCTTTTCCCTTTCTCTCCCATTCCCAAAGAAAATCCTCAATGTCCCACCTAGTCAGAGGGAACAAGCAGCAATTCAAATACAAAGGTTGCTAGAAGAGTCATCCAAGAGGTCCCACTAGACCAAATAGAATCCAGAACTTACTCTGGGTTCTTTTTAGTGCCAAAGAAAATGGGACTGGAGATCAATACTGGGTCTCTCAAAACTAAACAAGACAGTTCGAAGAACCAAGTTTCAGATGGCCACAGTTCAGTCCATTCTCTCATTTCTGGGCAAGTGCGACTGGATGTGCTGTATAGACCTTCAGGATGCAGACTGTCACATAGAGATGAATAGATGGTCAAGAAGGTACTTGATGCTTCCAATGGGGAGCTAGTCATTATCAGTTCAAAGTACATATCTTGGCAACTGGCTCATTACTGCTCCGACCAGGCATCAAGTCATATGTGCAAGAGACCAGGATGTTCATCGTGTTACCCTGCTGCAGTCATCACACTTGGGTTATCCTGCCGTCAGGCGGTCCCTCAGTCGGCCCGAATTCCAAAGTCTTGGTCCGGCATCGGTTGCTGTCGCTTCTTCCCTGACGTCAGTGTGCCAGGGGTATATAAGAGGCATCCAACGCCATTTTCTTCAGTCTTTCTTGCCGCGCGGTGCCCGAAGCCAAAGCAGTTTGCAAGTGCCGATCGGCCGACACGTGAGATTTTCGATTTGAATTTCAGTCCGAAGTCTTCAGTAAAGCTAAGTACCCCGTTGGGGAACATTTTCTTGCCTCAGTCCGATGTCAGAAAAAGTTAACAATTGCATTTCTTGTGTGAAGCAAATACCTCATAAGGACTTCCACTCCTGTTGTATTCTTTTCCTAGGCCCAGACCACGACATCACAGGTTGTCTATTTTGTGCTAGGTTTAATAAACGAACTATCAAACGCCGTTTTGACTTCACACGGCATTACTTTGGTAGGAAATTTAATTATATCATGCCGTCGGAGCAGCCGACGACCGCCGTACATAAAAAACGCAAGGATAAGGACAGGCCACCTAGGAACAAGCCAGACTCCGAGGCTTCAGCTGGGCCTGTCGCCAGTTCTCCGGTTTTCAGTGAGGCCTCGCAGCCCTGCGACCGCAGAACTTGAACCCCAGACAGCTGCGGATTCCCAAGCAGAGCCTACTAGGCCAACGCAGCCATCTTCCGACACCGGAGCAGAAGTAGACCCCGATGCAGTGGAAACACCTTCGGTTGCAGAAGGTGTCTTCAGACCGACTACACTCTCCATTAAATCTTATGCTAAGCTTAAAACTCCTTTAAAATCTAAGAAATCCGTACATCAGTGTACAGTTCAAGGCCATATGCCTAAGAAACAGATGCTTAAGATGGCTGAAGATTTGATTACCCTAATCAGGGGTTCCCATCCCCCTCCTGATAAAAGACCAAGACAAGAGGAGGATTATGCTTCCTCTGATCTGGTTTCACTCTCCTCAGATTCTTCTGAGGAACAGGATTACACTTTTCCACCTTATGAAGACTCTGATGCTGAAGCCTCTATTCCCTCAGCATCTCCCCCTGAAGACTACTCCTTTGGGGAAACTTTACATACCATGAAGGAACATTTCCACTGGGAAGGCCAGGACTACTCTGATTCTAAGAAAAGGCTCCGAGAGTTCCTTCTACTACCCCAGCACAGACCTCTTGCTATCCCTCCTGTTTTAGATATTGTGGATGATGTTTACTTGGAGTCTAGTTTAAATCCAGACTCTCTACCTCCTGCTCCAGCCAAACCAGACAGATACTACAGAGTACCTGACTCACACAAATTCCTTTATAAAAGCCCTGTAGCTGACCCAGAAACAATTTCCCAGGGTCCTAAGGGAGCTAAAGCTTCTATGGCTAAAAATCCTGTGCCCTCTGAAAGGGATTCCAGAGCCCTAGATAGATGGGGAAAGAAAATATACACCTCAGCAACTCTGGCTATGAGAGCATTAAATTGTCAGATTCACATGTTAACCAAACTATTCACTTGCCAACTTTTTATCCAAATCCCCAGAATAAGGGGGAGAGACTTCTGCATTCATTGGACATACACAGGCAGTTACATTTCTACTTGGACAAAACAAAAGCTTTCAGGAAAACTGTGCAATTGTTTGTAGCATATGCTGCAGGATCACAGGGAAAGCTTATTTCAAATCAGACCATTTCAAAGTGGATAGGACACTGTATCCATTTCTGCTACACACAGCATGGGAAAACTGTACCTAGCAACATTAGGCCACAATCCACCAGTGCAACAGCCACTTCAACTGCCTACCTTAGAGGAGTACCTACCAAAGATATCTTGAAGCTGCAACTTGGAGTTCAATGCACACCTTTACCAAACATTATCACTTGCCTCTTTATTCTAAATCCAGAGCTGGTTTTGCCACTGCAGTGCTGCAGGCCCTCATAGCCACCCCAAATCCTCTATAGAACCAGCCACCCAACCTTAGCTTTGGGATTCAACAAGTGTAATGACTGCAGCAGTGAAACACGATGAACATAGTACAGTTTTGTACCTACCATAAATGTAGATGTTCGAGTGTATTCACTGCTGCAGTCCAGGTTACCCTCCTCCATCCCTCTTTCTTAGCTGGGACTTGTGTACACCTTTCTACCCTATACTACCTATGTGGTGTATTTGCTGGTAACTGAAGGTTTTGGTTTTACTTTTTATGTATGTTTTATTAGCAATATGTGTTGCCTACCTATTTGGGGCACCTGACATCTGAAGAAAATGGCGTCGGCTGCATCTTGTATACCCCTGGCGCACTGACGTCAGGGAAGAAGTGACGGCAACCGACGCCGGACCAAGAATTTGGAACTCTGGCCGACTGCGGGACCGCCTGATGGCAGGATAACCCAAGCGTAATGACTGCAGCAGTGAATACACTCAAACATCTACATTTATGGTAGGTACAAAACTGTACTTTTCCACCCTTTGGACCTGCTGCCTCAGCAGAGTTAAAATTCCTCTCCTGGAAAACAGCTTTATTTCTAGCCATCACTTCAGCAAGAAGAGTGTCTGAACTGCAGGCCCTTATGGCCGTGGAATCCTTCATTATCCATGCGGACAGGGTTTCCCTCAAGACTAACCCATCATTTATGCCCAAGGTGGTGTCTAGTGCGGCTTTAAACCAATCCATTCATTTGCCAACCTTTTTCCCTAATCCTCAAAATAAAGGGGAAAGGATCCTGCACTCCCTGGATGTGCACAGGCAGCTTAGGGTCTATCTGGACAGGGCTAAACCTTTCAGAAAATCTGACCAGCTGCTAGTCAGCTTTGCTACAGGGACAGAGGGCAAGGCCATTTCAAAGCAAACCATTTCTAAATGGATAGCACACTGCATCCATTTCTGCTACAAACACCATGGAAACCTACCCCACAGGGGATCAGAACACATTCCACTAGGGCTACATCAACCTCTTCAGCATTTCTCAGGGGAGTTCCTACCAGGGACATCCTGGAAACCTGCAACCTGGAGCTCTGTACACACCTTCACCAAGCATTACCACTTGCCTATCTTTTCTAAGGCCAGAGCTGGATTTGCCACAGCAGTCTTACAGGGCCTGCTTGCCAGCCCTAATGCTTCTTGACTGCCTCCACCCATCCTCAGCTTTGGGAATCAACCCAAATGTGATGACTGCAACATTGAAACACGAAGAATATAGTACAGTTGTGTACACTTACCATAAATGTAAATGTGAGTGTATTCACTGTTGCAGTCCTGGTTACCCCTCCAGCCCCTGACTTCTATACTTCTACCTATTCTTCTTTGTTTGGCCATATCTTATAACATTGGGCAAGAAAAACTGATATAATGGCATCTGCTGCATGTTTTATACCCCTGATGACTTGACGTCATGGAAGTAGTGACAGCATCCGATGCAGAAATCCAAAGACTCTGGTATTCAGGCCGACTGAGGGCTACCTGCAGGCAGATAACCCAAATGTGATGACTGCAACAGTGAATACACTCTAACATCTACATTTATGATAAGAGTACACAACTGTACTTTTGGGCATCTACTGCTTCTCAGCTGATGTCCCTACAGTCCATATTCAATTCTTCTATGAGGTTGATTTCACGTACAAGGAACCTCAAGGGCAGTGTTCAGGCATCTCCAGAAGGAGATGCTTTTGGATGCACCTCTGTGAGTTTGTATTGCCTTTTAAGTATTCTTTCATCAATGCTCCTTTTGGCGGAATGTCTTTATTTGGCCCCAAAGTAAAAACATTCTGTCCAGATGTGAAAAGGATAGAAAGACCCTGTCTGCCATAGGTGTGTGTTTTTCGATTCCTGAAAGAATCTTTTCCAGGGATCAACAAGGTGGTCAAAAAATGAGGTTCAAGAAGTCTTAGGGTCTTTTTCACGATACAGGTGGAAGGGGTTACCCTAGAGGCAGTGGAGGGAACTTGAACGGACAAAGATGCCCCCGTGATAGAGGGGGCCCACAGAACCAGGGTGCCAGAGAATCTTTCTTTGACGAACCCTACAAGCGCTCCTGAAAGGAGGCCTGATTGTCCACCTCTGGAGACAGCTGGGGGACACTTATCCCTGCACCAGAGAGCCTGGCTAGATATAACAAAAGTACTTTTGTGCAGAGGACATATTATACCCTTTTCCCTTTCTCTCCCATTCCCAAAGAAAATCCTCAATGTCCCACCTAGTCAGAGGGAACAAGCAGCAATTCAAATACAAAGGTTGCTAGAAGAGTCATCCAAGAGGTCCCACTAGACCAAATAGAATCCAGAACTTACTCTGGTTCTTTTTAGTGCCAAAGAAAATGGGACTGGAGATCAATACTGGGTCTCTCAAAACTAAACAAGACAGTTCAAGAACCAAGTTTCAGATGGCCACAGTTCAGTCCATTCTCTCATTTCTGGGCAAGTGCGACTGGATGTGCTGTATAGACCTTCAGGATGCAGACTGTCACATAGAGATGAATAGATGGTCAAGAAGGTACTTGATGCTTCCAATGGGGAGCTAGTCATTATCAGTTCAAAGTACATATCTTGGCAACTGGCTCATTACCGTTCACCAGGCATCAAGTCATATGTGCAAGAGACCAGGATGTTCATCGTGTTACCCTGCTGCAGTCATCACACTTGGGTTATCCTGCCGTCAGGCGGTCCTCAGTCGGCCAATTCCAAAGTCTTGGTCCGCATCGGTTGCTGTCGCTTCTTCCTGACGTCAGTGCCAGGGGTATATAAGAGGCATCCAACGCCATTTTCTTCAGTCTTTCTTGCCGCGGTGCCCGGCCAAAGCAGTTTGCAAGTGCCGATCGGCCGACACGTGAGATTTTCGATTTGAATTTCAGTCCAAGTCTTCAGTAAAGCTAAGTACCCGCTAGAACATTTTCTTGCCTCAGTCCGATGTCAGAAAAAGTTAACAATTGCATTTCTTGTGAAGCAAATACCTCATAAGGACTTCCACTCCTGTTGTATTCTTTTCCTAGGCCCAGACCACGACATCACAGGTTGTCTATTTTGTGCTAGGTTTAATAAACGAACTATCAAACGCCGTTTTGACTTCACACGGCATTACTTTGGTAGGAAATTTAATTATATCATGCCGTCGGAGCAGCCGACGACCGCCGTACATAAAAAACGCAAGGATAAGGACAGGCCACCTAGGAACAAGCCAGACTCCGAGGCTTCAGCTGGGCCTGTCGCCAGTTCTCCGGTTTTCAGTGAGGCGCCTACGCAGCCCCTGACGACCGCAGAACTTGAACCCCAGACAGCTGCGGATTCCCAAGCAGAGCCTACTAGGCCAACGCAGCCATCTTCCGACACCGGAGCAGAAGTAGACCCCGATGCAGTGGAAACACCTTCGGTTGCAGAAGGTGTCTTCAGACCGACTACACTCTCCATTAAATCTTATGCTAAGCTTAAAACTCCTTTAAAATCTAAGAAATCCGTACATCAGTGTACAGTTCAAGGCCATATGCCTAAGAAACAGATGCTTAAGATGGCTGAAGATTTGATTACCCTAATCAGGGGTTCCCATCCCCCTCCTGATAAAAGACCAAGACAAGAGGAGGATTATGCTTCCTCTGATCTGGTTTCACTCTCCTCAGATTCTTCTGAGGAACAGGATTACACTTTTCCACCTTATGAAGACTCTGATGCTGAAGCCTCTATTCCCTCAGCATCTCCCCCTGAAGACTACTCCTTTGGGGAAACTTTACATACCATGAAGGAACATTTCCACTGGGAAGGCCAGGACTACTCTGATTCTAAGAAAAGGCTGAGAGTTCCTTCTACTACCCCAGCACAGACCTCTTGCTATCCCTCCTGTTTTAGATATTGTGGATGATGTTTACTTGGAGTCTAGTTTAAATCCAGACTCTCTACCTCCTGCTCCAGCCAAACCAGACAGATACTACAGAGTACCTGACTCACACAAATTCCTTTATAAAGCCCTGTAGCTGACCCAGAAACAATTTCCCAGGGTCCTAAGGGAGCTAAAGCTTCTATGGCTAAAAATCCTGTGCCCTCTGAAAGGGATTCCAGAGCCCTAGATAGATGGGGAAAGAAAATATACACCTCAGCAACTCTGGCTATGAGAGCATTAAATTGTCAGTTTCACATGTTGAAATATCAGCAATTCCTAATGTCTCAGTTAAAACAAAAAATGAGCACACATTCTGAACAGTCTGAATTCAAGGAAATGCAGGATCTGTTGCATGCAGCTGAACAGGTGGGCAAACATACTTTACAGTGCGGATTTGATTCATTGGAAGCTTCCTGTAGAGCAGCTGTTACTGGCTCTGTCATACACAGACATGCTTGGTTAAAAGAACAAACCCTTCCTGACCATGTTAAAGCAAAATTATTGGATGCACCTTTACAGCAGGATGTATTATTTGGTGTCAAAGCAGAAGAGGTTTTAAAGAAAATGGAGGATAAGGCAAAGTCTATGCAAACAGTCAAGGATTTTTTGCAGGTACAACCCCCTCGTTTCAGCAGAAATTGGTCAACAAAAAACTGGTCTTTTCCAGCTTCTGACAGATCACAGAGGGGCAAATACAGACTCCCAAGGGGCAGAGGTCAGTCACAAGGCCCTTACAAACCTCGCCAATGGGGTACTGCTACCCAGAAAGGAGGAGAAGACAGGCCCCAAGCTAGCAGAAGACAAACACGACTCAATCCTCAAACTACCAAGCAAATCTCTCCTGGCAGCTCCCTTGGGAGGAAAATTAGCATTTTTTGCAGACAACTGGCACATCATCACAAAAAACAAATGGGTTCTAAACATTGTCTCTCAAGGATACAGATTCCACTTTCATACCTTACCAAGGATAAAAGGAATGCCAAAACTGTCATCAAATCAATGGGCAGAGGCACAAAAACAAATTACAGCTCTCGTGGACATGAGAGCCATTCAACAGGTACCTACACAGGAGCAAGGACAAGGATTTTACTCGACTCTTCCTAGTTCCAAGAAAGGACAAAGCATGGAAACCCATTCTGGATCTTACAATTTTGAACACCTATCTGCAAGTACCAAAATTCAAGATGCTAACACTACAGCAGCTTCTTCCCATGCTGGGCAAGAATGCTTGGCTAGTAACTTTGGACCTCAAGGAGGCATACCTGCATGTCCCTATCAGACAAAATTGCAGAAGATGCCTCCGCTTCATTGCAGGTTCAACACATTATCAATTCTCTGCACTGCCCTTTGGCTTATCTACTGTGCCCAGGGTCTTCACAAAATGCCTGGAACCAGTAATTGCATACTGCAGACAAAGAGGAATTCAAATATACCCATACCTGGACGACTGCCTTATTCAAGCAGAAAGCAAGGACATTCTTTTAAAGCATCTGGCATTTGTCAAACACCTTCTAAGTTGCTTTGGGTACACAGTAAACGAAAAGAAATCAAAACTAGTGCCCTCACAAAACATAATATTCCTGGGTGCCAGCTTGAATACAACAGCCCAGATGGCTTATCTCACGCCAGACAAGCAACAGCAGCTGACTCAATATTTCAAAATAATGGCAACAAAGACCCAACTCCCTGCAAGAAAAATTCTGCAGGCCTTGGCATTCATGACATCTTGCATACTACTACTACCATTTGCAAAACTGCATATGAGGAAATTACAATGGTACCTGAAAAGTGTATGGGCTCAGCACAGCCACAGCTTGGAAATAATGATACCACTCATTCCCCGCCTTCAACAGGAGTTTCTATGGTGGGCACAGGCATGTCACCTCAACAAGGGTCAGCCTTTCACCTTACCCACAGCCAGGCAAACTATGACAACAGATGCATCGGACTATGCCTGGGGAGCAGGACAGTGCATTCAGGGCAAATGGACTACAGATCAGAGGCATCTGCATATCAATCAAAATGAAATGCTAGCAGTACAGAATGCCCCAACAGCTTTCAAGGACCTTTTACACCCAGGACAACTAATAATAAAGACGGACAATACCACAGTAATGTGGTACATAAACAAGCAAGGGGGTACACATTCCTACCCTCTATGCAGGCAAGCAATGACCTTGTGGAACACTGCACTGTCTTACCAGGTTCAATTACAAGCACAATTCCTGCCAGGAAAGAAAAACACATTGGCAGACGACCTAAGCAGAAACATCATGGATCCACACGAATGGAAACTAGATCCACAAATATTTGCAATGATAGCTCAAAAATGGGGACGTAGATCTGTTTGCAAGCCCCCACAACTGCCGACTTCAAAAATTTTGCACAAGGACATTCCATCCACTAGCTTGGAAAGTGGACGCCCTCTCATTCAGTTGGAAAACATTAACAGTGTATGCCTTCCGTCCACTGTCTCTTCTAGCAAAGGTACTGCTGAAAGTCAGATTAGAGAGGCCACAAATGATACTCATTGCACCAGGCTGGCCACGCCAGCATTGGTATAAAATTTTAAGGAACATGGCCCACCATGGATTTTGCCACAAATTCTTCACCTGCTCACCCAGCGAGACAATCAGATTCTACACAGCCAGCTCAGACTTTAAACCTGGCTGCATGGGAAATTACCTAAACAACCAGCCAACACCTTTATCCAAAGCTGTTATGGATGTCATTCTGGAGGCCAGGAGGCCCAGCACCAGGAAAACCTATTCAGACAAATGGAAAAGATTTTGCGCCTGGAACCAGGCTAAAGGCCAAAATCCCCTTGATCGAAACATTCCTCAGATTCTACAATATTTAACTGAGATGTTGCACAAAGGACTTTCCTTTTCATCTATTAAGATCCACGCCTCAGCAATTTCAGCTCATTACAACACGGATCCTCCTTTATTCTCACATCCACTCCTAAGACAGTACCTCAGAGGGGCTAAGAACATAAGACCACCAAGGAGAGCACCAACACCTACTTGGGATCTCAACTTTGTTCTGGAAAAGCTTACACTGCCGCCCTTTGAACCAGCTTTTTCAGCTGATTTAAAATTTCTTTCATGGAAAACTGCCCTGCTACTAGCAATAACCTCAGCTAGAAGAGTCTCAGAGCTACAGGCACTAATGGCAGTAGAACCTTTCCTCATTTTTCATCAAGACAGAGTCTCTCTACGAACTAACCCTTCCTTTATGCCAAAGGTGGTATCCAGTGTGGCCCTAAACCAAACAATTCATTTGCCCACCTTTTTCCCAAATCCCCAGAACAAAGGAGAAACACTCCTGCACTCTTTGGACATTCACAGGCAATTACTTTACTACTTGGATAAGACTAAGGCTTTCAGAAAAACTGACCGGCTCTTTGTAGCCTATGCTACAGGATCACAAGGAAAAGCTATCTCAAAACAGACCATTTCTAAATGGATAGGGCATTCCATACGTTTCTGCTACACTCATCATGGGAAACCGGTACCTGCTAACATTAGGTCCCACTCCACCAGGGCTACAGCAACATCAGCAGCCTTTTTCAGGGGAGTGCCAACCAAGGATATTCTGGAAGCTGCAACTTTGAGTTCAGTGCACACCTTCATCAAACACTATCGCTTGCCTCTATATTCTAAGACTAGAGCTGGTTTTGCCACTGCAGTTTTACAGGGCCTACTAGCTTCTTCTAACCCTGTTTGACTCCACCTCCCATCCTTAGCTTTGGGATTCAACCCAAGTGTGATGACTGCAGCAGGGTAACACGATGAACATAGTACAGTTTTGTACCTACCATAAATGTAGATGTTCGAGTGTTCACCCTGCTGCAGTCCAGGTTACCCTCCCTCCATCCCCTCGGAACTAGCTGAACTTCTCTCTACCACTCTATCCTATACTACCTCTGTGGTGTATTTGCTTGTGCCTAAGGGTTTTGTTTTACTTTTTATCTAGCTATATGTATATATATCTATATATATGTGTATATATATATATATATATATATGTGTATGTATATATGTGTATATATATATATATATATATATCTATGTATATCTATATATTGCCTACCTATTGGGGGCACCTGACATCTGGGGCAAGAAAAACTGAAGAAAATGGCGTTGGATGCCTCTTATATACCCCTGGCGCACTGACGTCAGGGAAGAAGCAACAGCAACCGATGCCGGACCAAGACTTTGGAATTCGTGCCGACTGCGGGACCGCCTGACGGCAGGATAACCCAAGTGTGATGACTGCAGCAGGGTGAACACTCGAACATCTACATTTATGGTAGGTACAACACTGTACTTTCTCCAGACTTGCTTCCGTCTGAGGATTAGCATAAACTATAGCAAATCTTATCTGGAACTGACTTCAGACTTTGTTTTGAGAGTTGCTCCTGTAAACTCTAAAGACAACAATTGCTTACTTTCCATTAGAGAGTTCAGAGCATAAGATTTCAAGCCAGAAGGCTAATATGTAGCACTTCAGTTTCAACCCAATTGGTCCTTTAGGCTCTGAGATCGATGGCGGCAGCAGTAACCTCAGTATTACTCGCCAGATTTTACATGAATTCTGCAATGGATGTCGGTAACTCAGTGGTTGATTCTTTATCAACCAGTGTCTTACAAGATAAGAATCACTCACATCTGCAAGAGATATCTGAAATGGTGGATTCATTCTGACCAGGTTTTACAAGGTTGTATTTTCATTCCCCAGACTCTTCCCAGCTAGGGTGGGGGGGCATTATCTGGGGAAGAGAGTCCAGGGCACCTGGTCCTCTGGAGAGACCAATTTGCATATAAATGTCCTGGGTATGAGATCAGTGCTCCCTTTGGGGACAGTTTGCAGTATAGTCGGACAAGATGTCACTCGTCTGGTAGATCAGCAAACAGGGAAGAACCAAATCCTACCCATTGTGTCAAGAAGCTGTTAATGTGTGGCAGTGGATGATGTCTTCCAACCGCTTTCTTCTAGCAGCGCACATTCTGTGGAAGTGCAGCATGATAGCAGACAAATTGACCAGGTGAATTCTTATACTTCACAAATGGTCCATCAACAAAAACGATTGCAAGAAAAATCTTCCGACAATGAGGCCAGCCTTCCTGCGATCTGTTGACATCCCCCCTGAACAACAAAGGCAGCAGCTGCGTTGGCCTAATTCCTCCCATGAGCAAGTTCATCCTCATTGCCCCTTATTGGCCTCAACACATTTGGTTTCCTTTCCTTTGGCCTCACCTAATTCAACCACCTTGGTTTCTGGATCCAATTCTGGACCCTCCTGTCTCACCCAACAGGTATGATGCGTCCAGACTTAGTGAATCTCAGTATGACTGCCTGACTCCTCCAGTTCTATTAATAGCCAGACAACCTCTGCTGTTTTCTGCGGTCTATCATATTCTTTTGTCTTCCCATAAACCTTTCACCAGAAGACTGCAATCCAGCAAATGGAGGAGATTTGTTTTTCGACTCAAAATTGTAACTTTGAGCCTTTTTCAGCTCCCATTCATGATGATATGGAATTTCTAGTGCATTTTTTTGAAGAGGGAGCTAGTTGTTCTTCTACTGTTGGAGTACAGTTGGCAGTGATTTCCACTTTTCACTTTGGACTAGATGGCTCTTTTGTAGCATCCCATAAGTTGAGCAAAGCCTTTTTAAAAGGCACTCTACTCTTAATGCCACTCTTTAAAGATCCTACATGCCCTTGGGACCTTATCCTTGTGCTGCAGTCTTTTACATAGTCCCCTTTTGAACCCTCTGCCACATGTGAACTCAAATATCTTTCATGGAAAACGATTTTCTTAGTGGCCATTACCTCGGCCAGAAGAATTTGAGATTCAAGCATTATGTTCAAAACCTCCATATTTGATTTTAAGACAGAGTTACCTTGCGTACCAACCCAACTTTTCTTCCAACGGTGGTGTCAGAATCCAATATAAATCAATCTATTAACTTGCCAGTATTCTTTCTCAAATTTTCTAACAAAGGTGAATATGTATTACATTTATTGAATGTTCGTACAGAGTCACGTTTTTACTTGCATAGGACAAAAGCATCAGAAACTATGTTCAATTATTTGTTTCATATACAGAGGCAACATTGGGTAAACCAGCTACCAAAATTACTTTATCTAGATGTATAACAAATTGCATTTCTTTTTTGTATAACAAATTTAGCATTGCTGTGACAAAACCAGTTTGAGCCTACTGCACCAGATCCATGGCAGCTTCCTTAGTTTTTCAGTCCAATGTGTCCATGGATGAAATTTGTGCAGCATCTACTTGAGCTACTCCCCATACTTTTATTAATCACTACAAATTAGATCTGGTCTCCAGAGGAAGGGCATCTTTTGGATGTTCATCGTGTTTCACTGTTGCAGTCATTACATTTGGGTTATCCTGCTGGCAGGCTACCCGCAGTCGGCCTGAATTCGAAAGTCTAGGTCCGGCGTCGGTTGCTGTTGCCTCTTCCCTGACGTCAGTGCTCCAGGGGTATAAAAGATGCAGCCGATGCCATTTTCTTCAATCTTTCTTGCCGCTCAGTACCCGAAGCAAAAGCAGTTCGCAAGTGCCGGTCGGCCGACTCCTGAGATTTTCAAAAACGAATTTCAGATCCGAAGTCCTCATTAAAGCTAAGTACCCCGTTGGGGAAACTTTTTTTCTTGCTCCATTCCGATGTCAGGAAAAGTTAATAATTGTATTTCTTGTGGGAAGAAAATACCTCATAAGGATTTTCATTCTTACTGTATTCCTTGCCTAGGCCCTGATCACAACGTTGCTAGCTGTCGGTTTTGTGCTAGATTTAACCAACGCACTGTTAAGCGTCGGTACGATTTTGCCTTTCATTACTTTGGCCGAAGATTCAATTGTATAATGCCGTCGGAACAGCCGACGACCGGAGTTTATAAAAAGCGCAAGGAAAAAGAAAAGGACAGGCATCCGAGGTCCAAAACCGACGACGAGGCTTCCGCTAAGCCAGTCGCCATTTCTCAGTGAGGGGCATTTGCAGCCCCTGGCGCCCGCTACCTCAGAGCCACAGGCCGCTGACGACTCCCACGTTGAGCCAGCTAGGCCTCTGGATACTCAAGGTATTGGACACTCGGAAACTATTCCTTCAGATGGGTCCGGAGCCGCTGAGCAGGCATCGGCTTCTGAGGGTGTTTTCAGGCCTACACAGTTATATGTAAAGCCTACTTCAGCTTCCAAAGCAAAGACTAAAGCAGTTCTAAAGACAAAGAAACAAGTATAGCATTCTCCTGGACAGACTACCATGCCTAAAAAGCAGATGCTCAAAATGGCCGAAGACCTAAGTACCTTGATCAGGGGTTCCCATCCCCCTCCTGACAAGAGGCCTAGGCAAGAGACAGAATATGAATCTTCAGATCAGGTTTCCATTTCCTCCGACTCCTCTTCTGAATAGAAATACTCTCTTCCTCCTTACGAGGATTCTGATGCTGAAGAATCTATCACTTCAGCCTCACTGCCTGTGGATTATTCTTTTGGGGAAACCCTGCATACCATGAGGAGGGAGCACTTCCACTGGGAGAGCCAAGACTACTCAGAATCTAAGAAAAGGCTTAGAGATTTTCTTTTACTGCCTCAGCACAGGCCTTTGGCTATTCCTCCTGTGTTAGACATTGTAGATGATGTATTTTCAGAGTCTGGCCTTTCTCCTGACTCTTTACCTCCTGCCCCTGTTAAACCAGACAGATACTACATGGTTTCAGATTCACATAAATTTCTTTATAAAACCCTGCTGCTGACCCAGAAACTATTTCTCAGGCTCCCAAAGGGGTCAAGGCTTCTACTGCAAAAAAAACTATCCCCTCTGATAGAGTTTTAAGGGCACTAGACAGATGGGGGGAAAAAGGTTTACACTTCTGCTACTTTGACTGTGAGGGCTTTAAATTGTCAATTCCATATGCTTAAATATCAGCAATACTTAATGTCACTGCTAAAACAGAAAATATTGTCAAATTCTGATTGTGCAGAAAATAAGGAAATACAGGATTTATTGTATGCAACTGAACAAGTTGGAAAGCATACATTGAAATGTGGTTTTGATTCTCTGGAGGCCTCTTGCAGGGCTGCAGTTACGGGTTCTGTCATTAGGAGGCATGCTTGGTTAAAGTAACAGAATCTGCCTGATCGTGTTAAAGCAAAATTATTAGATGCTCCATTACAGCATGATAGCTTATTTGGTGTTAAAGCAGAGGAGGTGTTGAAGAAAATGGAGGACAAAGCGAAATCTATGCAAACAGTAAAGGATTTCTTACAGGTACAGCCACCCAGATTTAGCAGGAACTGGCCTACAAAGAATTGGTACTTTCCAGTGTCAGACAGGCCAGAAAGAGGCAGATCCCAGCCCCAGGGCTCATACAGGCCTAAACAGTGGGGAGCTTCTACTTCCAAAAGCAGAGAAGACAAATCACAGCCATACAGGAAACAGTCCCAATGACTTTCCTCTGCCAGCACCAAGCACTTATCTTTTGACCCCCAAGGGGAAAACTAGCACTTTTTTTTCAAAATTGGCACATGATCACCCTGGACAAATGGGTCTTGAATATAGTGTCCCAGGGCTACAGGTTCCACTTTCACACCATGCCAAGGGCAAAAGGTATGCCAGACCTGCCACACAATCAACGGGCAGAGGCACAAAAACAAGTTTCATCCGTCATGGACATGAGGGCCATTCAGCAAGTACCACAGCAAGAGCAGGGACAAGGATTTTACTCAAGACTTTTCTTGGTACCCAGAAAAGACAAAGCCTGGAGACCAATACTGGACCTGTCTATTCTAAATACATTTCTGGACGTTCCAAAATTCAAAATGTTGACTCTGCAGCAGCTTCTGTCCATGCTGGGCAAGAAGGCTTGACTTGTAACTTTGGACCTAAAAGAGGCATGTCTGCATATTCCAGTTAGACAATCTTGCAGAAGATACCTCAGATTCATAGCTGGCTCAATACACTACCAATTCTCTGCACTGCCCTTTGGCTTATCTACTGTGCCCAGGGTCTTCACAAAATGCCTGGCACCAGTAATTGCATTTTGCTGACTAAGCGGAATTCAAATATACCCTTACTTGGACGATTGCCTTATTCAAGCAGAGGACAAGGACATTCTACTAAAGCATCTGGCGTTTGTAAAAAGATTAGTAATTTGCCTAGGGTACACAGTAAACAAAAATAAATCAAAACTAGTACCCTCTCAAGAGATAATATTCCTGGGTGCAAGCTTAAATACAACTGCCCAGATGGCTTATCTCACGCCAGACAAACAAAGGAAACTGATGTCTTACTTCAAAATATTGGCAACAAAGACCCAGTTATCTGCAAGACAAATTCTGCAGGCATTGGGCTTCATGGCATCCTGCATTCTGCTAATTCCATATGCCAGACTGCATATGAGGAAGCTACAATGGTATCTAGAAAGTGTTTGGACTCAACATTGTCACAGCCTGGAAACATTAATTACCCTCATTCCTTACCTGCAACAGCAGTTTTGATGGTGGTCAACAGGCCTGTCACCACAACAAGGGACATCCATTCACCCTACCCACAGCCAGGCAGTCAATAACGGATGCTTCAGATTATGCCTGGGGAGCCCACATGGCAGGAAAATGTATTCAGGGCACATGGCCCACAAGCCAAAGGCATCTTCATATCAATCAGAGATGCTAGCTGTTCAAAATGCCCTGACAGCTTTCAAGGATCTACTCCATCCAGGAAAACTACTGATAAGGACGGACAATACTACAGTCATGTGGTACATAAACAAACAGGGAGGTACTCATTCCTACCCCTTCTGCAGACAAGTGATGACTTTGTGGGACACAGCATTGACTTATCGTGTACACCTGCAAGCACAATTCCTGCCAGGAAAGAAAAATACTCTGGCAGACGAACTAAGCAGAAACCTCACGGATCCCCACGAGTGGAAACTGGATCCACAAGTCTTCAGCATGATAATAAAGAAATGGGGACGCCCAATCATAGATCTATTTGCCTCCCCACACAACTGCCAATTACAGAGATTCTGCACAAGGACTTATCACAAGCAAGCATGGAAAATGGATGCTCTATCATTCTGCTGGAAAACCCTAACAGTATATGCCTTTCCTCCTCTGCCTGTCCTCCCCAAGGTACTCCTAAAGGTCAGACAAGAGAAGCCAAAAATGATTGTGATTGCTGCAGACTGGCCCCGCCAGCACTGGTACCCAATCCTAAAGAGCTTGTCTCAAGGCTCAGCCTGGACATTGCCTCTAATTCCTCATTTACTGACCCAACAAAACAATCAGATCCTGCACAGCCAACTCAGAACCCTAAATCTGGCAGCATGGCGTATAATGTAGCCATTCAGAACACACCTCTCTCTAAAGCAGTGATGGATGTTATTTTGGAGGCCAGGAGGCCTAGCACCAGAAAATCTTATGCAGAAAAATGGAAGAGGTTCTGTGCTTGGAACCAGGCACAAGGAATTGACACGTTTGTACCAAATATTCCTCAGATTTTACAATACCTGACTGAGATGCTGGACAAAGGCCTATCCTTTTCTTCAATTAAAATCCATGCCTCTGCCATTTCAGCTCATTACAATACGGAAACACCAATTTTTTCACATCCATTGCTAAGACAGTACTTCAGAGGGGCCAAAAACATAAGACCTCCAAGGAGAGCACCAGTACCTGCATGGGACCTCAATTATGTCTTGGAAAAACTCACACTGCCGCCTTTTGAGCCAGCCAATACAGCTGAAATAAAGTTCTTATCTTGGAAAACAGCTCTGCTCCTAGCAATAACCTCTGCAAGATGAGTCTGAGTTACAGGCACTCATGGCTGTGGAACCTTTTATCATTTTCCAATCCAGACAGGGTTTCTCTGAGGACGAACCCGACATTTATGCCTAAGGTAATGTCCAGTGTGGCACTTAACCAAACCATTAATTTGCCTACTTTTTATCCAAACCCACAGAATAAGGGGGAGAGACTCCTGCATTCTTTGGACATACACAGACAGCTACGCTTCTACTTGGACAGAACTAAAGCTTTCAGAAAGCCTGAGCAACTCTTACTAGCATATGCTGCAGGATCACAAGGAAAGGCGATCTCAAAGCAGACTATTTCAAAATGGATAGGCCACTGCACTCGTTTCTGCTATTCACAACATGGCAAATCAGTGCCTAAGGGCATTAGGCCACACTCAACCAGAGCAGCAGCCACTTCAGCAGCCTTCCTCAGAAGAGTACCAACCAAAGACATTTTAGAGGCTGCAGCTTAGAGTTCAGTGCATACTTTTACCAAGCACTACCACTTACCTCTCTAAGTCCAGAGCAGGCTTTGCCACTGCAGTTCTGCAGGGCCTTATAGCCTCTCCTAATCCTATTTAGACCCAGCCACCCAACCTCAGCTTTGGGATTCAACCCAAGTGTAATGACTACAACAGTGAAACACGATGAACATAGTACAGTTGTGTACCTACCATAAATGTAGATTTTTGAGTGTATTCACTGTTGCAGTCCAGGTTACCCACCCTCCATCCCCCTTTTATTTGCTGGGACTTGTCTGTACTTCTTTATCCTATACAACCTATATGGTGTATTTGCTTGTAGATTAAGGAAATGTTTATTTTTGTGCATGCATACTTATTTTTCAGCCTACCAATTTGGGGGCACCTGACATCTGGGGCAAGAAAGACTGAAGAAAATGGTGTCGGCTGCATCTTTTATACCCCCTGGCGCACTGACGTCAGGGAAGAGGCGACAGCAACCGACGCTGGACCTAGACTTTGGAATTCAGGCCGACTGCGGGTAGCCTGCCAGCAGGATAACCCAAGTGTAATGACTGCAACAGTGAGTACACTCGAACATCTACATTTATGGTAGGTACACAACTGTACTTTCTGTGGTGCTTAGGAACATACTTCCTTGAGTCTGCCCTGGAAATTAAGTAGCTGGGGACTATGCCTCAGCAGTTGAGGAAAGAATGAAAGTTGACAACATCAGGTAAAGAAGTCATGTTTTTACCATAACATTCCATCTGTGTAGTCCATTCTCATTCTTCCTCAGTTCCACTCTCACCAACACAAATTCTTAAGGCTTCTGGAAGTGTGAGTGCTTAGGGGTGTTCAATGTTCTGCAGATGTTCTTAGTGTTTCACTGTTGCAGTCATCACCTGTGGGTTATCCCTGCTGTGGTAGCCCTCGGGCAGCCCAAATACCCGAGTCAGTGTTTTTCTGCGTCTGCTGCTGTTGCTTTCTGCCTGACTTCAGGTCATCAATGCTATAAAGGAAAGCAGCCAACGTCATTACATCAGTCTTTCTTGCAGTGGAGTCCATAGCAGAAGCAGTTTGCAAGTGTGCTGGTTGGTCGCTACCAGAATTTGAATTGCATCTGAAAATGTCTAAAGCTAAGTACCCTGTTGGGGATCCTTTTTTTTTTTTTTGCACTAACTGATGTCCGAAATAGTTAACAATTGTCTTGCCTGTAGAAAGCAAATGCCACACCGACACTTCCATTCATACCGCGTCACATGTTTAGGCCCAGACCACAACGTCCCCCGTTCCTGGTTCTGTGCCCTCTTTTACCCGAGAACCATTCGTCGTAGAGCTTTTATTGTAGCCAGGTATTTTCGTCTTCCATCAGCCAACAATCTGTAGACATTCTGAAAAAACGTAAGGATAAAGATAGTGGCAGACCACGCAAGGCTAAGCCTTCCAACGACTCTACTGCTAAGCAGATCGTCAGTTCTCCGAAATTCAGTGAGGTGCCTTCGCATCCCCTGATGCCCAGTTTGATACCTTCGTAGGCCTCTACTGAGACCCCTTTTGGAGTCCGGTATACTGCAGAAATCTTCGTCTTCCAGGCCTTTGGTTGTCTTTGCCTTGGTTGAGTCCGGAGCCACAATGCAGGCACTGGCTTCCGAGGGGGTTTTTTGCACTACCATATCTAGACAAAAACAGACATCTTCTCCGACTACTGTTTCTCTCAGACCAATGGACACTCTTAGGTCTATTGGCATGGCCACTCCTAGGAAAACTACCTCTAGCCACCATTTTACTCCTGCTCCACCACCCTAAGCTCAAATGCTTAAAAATGGTGGAGGATCTTATCACCCTTCTCGGGGTAGTCAGGCCACACCTTCTAAATGGAAAAGAGACCTTTCTCTTGAAATACTGACAGAACAGGATTCTGAGGAGTCTGATTATTCAGATTTTGAAGAGGAACAGCAACCTCTGACTGCTTATGAGGATTCAGATGCAGAGGAATCCATTCCTTCTGCCTCCCCACCAGAAGATCTTGCCTTTGGGGAATCCCTTTACACACTCAGGGAACATTTTTACTGGGAATCCCAGGACTTCCCTCAGTCTAAGAAAAGATTAAGAGTTTCTAGACCTGCCCCAGCACAGACCATTGGCTATCCCTCAAATCTTAGAGGTGGGTGGTGATGTCTTCCATGAATCCAGCTTAACTCCTGACGCCCTCCCACCTGCTCACAGAAAACCTGACTGGTATTACAGAGTACCAGATTCTCACAAATACCTGTACAGAAATCCTGCTGCAGACCCGGAGGTCATTACACGGGGATCAAAAGGAGCTAAGGCTAGTTCTGCAAAAATCGTATTCCTTCTGAGGACTCCAGAGTTCTGGACAGATAGGGTAAAAAAGTATACCTCTCTGCAGCCTTAGCTATCAGAGCACTCGGGTGTCAGTTACACATGTTAAAATATCAACAACACACTTTGGCACTATTAAAAGATTTCAACCTTTCCTGACTTTGCCGATTCGAAAGAGTTAGCAGATTTACTGCACTCTACTTGTCAAGTGGCTAAACTCTCATTACACTGTGGATATGACCCCCTAGAAGCCTCAAGGAGGGTAGCAGTGTCAGGATCTGTCATTAGGAGACATGCATGGTTAAAGGAACAACCTCTCCCTGATCATGTCAAATCTAAATTACTGATGCACTATTGGATAAGGACTGCTTGTTTGGAGTCAAAGCAGAAGAGGTGCTTAAAAAGATGGAAGACAAAGCAAAATCTATGCAAACAGTAAAAGATTTCTTTCAGGTACAACCTCCTTGGTTCAGCAGGAATTTTCCCTCAAAACACTGGTCCTTTCCTGCACCTAGCAGACAGGGACGAGGTAAGCCCTGCAGGGGCAGACCACCCAGACTCCTATCCCAGGGACAGCAGAGAACCAAAGAGTGGACCACTTCCACTCCAAAGGCAGGGAGTTCTAAGCCATCCCTCTATGGCAAAATCTCTCAATGACTCCCCCCCCACACACACACACACACACTTTTTACTCACCAAAAACTAGGAGGAAGGCTCTCCCTCTGCAAAGAAAATTGACTTTCTGTAACAAAGGACCAATGGGTCTTAAAGATAATTTTTCAGGGATACATATTCTCCTTCAACGAACTCCCAATTCCAAGAGGGTACACAGACTTGCCTCCAAATCAGTGGGCAGAGGCATTGAAATAAGTCCAAACTCTCATATCCGAAGGGGCAGTAGAACCTGTTCCCTCAGATCAAACAGGCAAATGTGTTTATTCCAGGCTGTTCCTTGTTCCCAGAAAGGAGGGCACTTGGTGCTCCATGCTGGATATATCCATTCTGAACACCTCTCTGGTGGTCCCCAGATTCAGAATGCTAACTTTGCAGCATCTGCTGCCTATGCTTACAAAAAATACCTGGTTAGTTACCCTAGATCTAAACGATGCTTACCTCCACATCCCCATAAGGGAATCCTGCAGGAAATGCCTTTGCTTCAGAGCAGGCTCACAACACTTTCAGTTCTCTGTGCTACCCTTTAGCTGATCTACTGCTGCCAGGGTATTCACCAAATGCTTATCTCCGGCCATAGCTTTTTGCAGACAGAAAAATATACAGATTTACCCTTATTTGGATGATTGCCTCATTCTGGCAGATTGCAAAGAAAAGCTCCTCAGGGACCTCCTAACCTCCTTTAGGGTACACCATCAACGAGAAGAAGTCAAGGCAAACACCCTCCAGGAAGATCATTTTCTTGGGAGCACTGCTGGACACAGCATCCTAAATGGCCTACTTATCCCCAGAAAAGTAGAGCTTCCTGCTTCTCTATTTTACCCAGCTGGCTTCCAGAAGTCCCCTCACTGCAAGGAAGTTCCCGCAAGCCTTGGGGTACATGGCATCGTGCATCCTTCTAATTCTTCTGGCCGGGCTTCACATGAGAAAACTTCAGTGGTACCTAAAGAATCTTTGGTGTCGGCACTCTCAACCTCTAGAGAGATCTCTACCTCTGATCCCCTGTATAAGGGCCAAGTTTCTCTGGTGGGCAGGGCCCTGTGCCCAGAACAAGGGTCTTTTCTTCGCCCTCTGCCCAACTGGGCAGACCTTTACCTCTAACACCTCAGACATAGCTTGGGACGCTCACCTAGAAGAGAGGCGCACCCAAGGTCTTTGGGATGCCCAGCACCTTCTCTTGCACATCAACCAGAAGGAAATGATGGAAGTACAAAAGGCTCTGACATCCTTCAAACCCTATCTCAAGCCAGGGGTTCCCCTTATCAAAACAGACAACACCACAGAAATGTGGTGCATCAACAAACAGTGAGGGACCCAATCTTACCCTCTGTGCAGGCTAGCCATGAACTTCTGGCTGACTGCCTCTTCCATGGGACTACACCTGAGAGCCTAATATTTACCAGGGATCAACAGCACCCTGGCAGACCACTTAAGCAGAAACTTACTGGACCCCCACGAATGGCAGCTCCACTGAAAAATCTTTTTACAAATCAGTCAGGCGTGGGGGACCCCGGTGGATGATCTCTTTGCTTTGCATCTCAACCATCAGCTCAAAAAATTCTGTACCAGGGAGTATCACCACCTAGCGTGGAAAGTGAATGCCTTGACCTTCCCCTGGAACACCCTCTTTGTGTACACATTCCCTCTGCCTCTTATTCCCAAGGTACTGATCAGAATAAGGGAGGAGAGATCAAAGGCCATCCTCATTACTCCAGATTGGCCCAGACAACATTGCTACCCCTTACTGCGCAGCCTGACCTTACAGCCTCCCAGGCAGCTTCCCCTGATCTCAGACCTCTTAACTCGGGGGGGGGGGGGGATGCTGCACCCAGACTTCCAGACTCTCAAAACTATCAGCATGGCTAATAATGTAAAGGAAAACAAGGGCCCCTGTTAAGCAAACAGGACCTAGACATCACCCAGGCCAGAAGGCCCAGCACCAGAAAATCTTACGCAGGAAAATGGAAACTATTCTGATCCTGGAGCCAGTCCAGAGGGGGCAATACCTCTCAACCTTCCATCCCTCTTATCCTGGACTACCTAGCGGAGCTACTTAATAGTGGCCTCTCCTTCTATTCTATTAAAATCCACGCCTCAGTCATTTCAAGTCATTTTGATACACAACAGCCCCTGTTTTCCCATCCTTTGATTGAACAATTCCTCTGAGGGGCTTCTAATATCAGACCTCCCAGAAGGCCACCCACTCCAGCCTGGGACCTGAATTATGTTTTGGAAAAACTAATTTTACCATCCTTGGAACGTGCTGCTTCAGCAGAACTAAGATACCTCTCCTGGAAGACTGCTTTTCTCCTAGCTATCATCTCAGCCAGAAGGGATTCAGGCACTGATGGCCATTTAACCCTTCATCATCTTCCATGCATACAGGGTCTCCCTGAGGGATAATCCCTCCTTTATGACCAAGGTGGCATCTAATGTAACTCTCAACCAGGCCAGACATGTACCCACCTTCTTTCCTAACCCTTAAAACAAGGGGGAAAGGATTCTACACTCACTAGACATGCACAGACAGCTCAGATACTATCTGGACCATACTAAACCCTTCAGGAAAACAGACCAACTACTTGTCAGCTTTGCCCCAGGGGCAGAGGGGAATCCCATTTCCAAATGGATATCACACTGTTTCCATTTCTGGTACATATTGCATGGGAAACCCCCTAAGTCTATTCAAACCCATTCCACTAGGGCATCCTCCACTTCCACAGCATTCCTCAGAGGAGTTCCCACCAAGGACATCCTGGAAGCTGCCACTTGGACTTCTGTCCATACCTTTACCAAGCATTACCACCTATCTCTGTTTTCTAAGGCTAGGGCAGTGTTTGCCTCTGCAGGTCTGCAGGGCATGCTGACCAATTCCTAGGTTTCTTACTAATCCTACCACCTCTCTCCTCAGCTTTGGGAATCTTCCCACAGGTGATGACTGCAACAGTGAAACACGGAGAACATAGTACAGTTGGTGTACACTTACCATAAATGTAGATGTTCGAGTGTATTCACTGCTGCAGTCCTTGTTTCCCACCCTCCTTCCCCCTTATATCTTTTTTCTTTAGGGAGACATAAGTTTCTAACAGTGGCTTTTAGCCACCAGGACCACTTTACCATATTTACTTGGGTCTCTGACTGGTTAGGGCAAGAAAAACTGATGTAATGGTGTTAGCTGCCTTCCTTTATAACACTGACAACCTGATGTCAGGCAGAAAGTGACAGCAGCCAACGCAGAAAAACATTGACTCTGGTATTCGGGCCTGCCAAGGGCTGCCACTGCAGGGATAATGCCTTCCTTACACTTGCCAAGTTGCCTCCTCACTGGGGTATGCTTCTCGAGAGGAGTAGTCAAATTGTACAGATTCCCCAGGGGAAAGACATTACCTTCGCAGAAGCTATTGTGCAGATGACGTACTTTTATAAGTGGGACTGCAGTCAGGTTATTGAGACTCAAAAGAAGTATTATGACCTCTTACAAACGGGGGTCCCCTAACCCATCTGCAGTCCCTGCTGTGCATCCTGCTTTTTTGGATGCCTTCCTGGCTGCCTCTAAACATCCAGATTCACAACCCCCTGCACCTAAGCACCCAGACAGGTTTTACAAAGTCCCTGAAGATGCAAAATTTCTCTTCAAGGCCCCTTCTGCAGACCCTGTCACCATTTTGATGACTGCAGATAAAACCTCCACATTTCTTTTGTCCACCTCCCTCCTTCCCTCTGATAAGGAGAGCAGATTAATGGAACTCCTAGGCAAAATATAATTTACTCGTCTGCCACTGTAGCAGTGAGAGCTATTTAACTACCAGACACACGTGGCCAAATGCTCTTTGGCCCTTCTTTCTCATGCTGTTAAGAAGTTGGTAGACCTGCCTGACTCCCCTGTCAAGGCAAAAATTTCTAGTCTCTTAAATTCCTGCAGTCAATTAAATGTAGTTATAATGCAGTCTAGGCTTCATCTAGAGCTGTAGCCTCAGGTTCTGTCATCAGGAGATATTCCTGGCTTAGGGTGCAGCCTCTCCCAGGTGACATTAAGTCAAAACTAATGGATGCTCCCTTGGACAACAAAGCCTTGTTTGGTTCAACAGCTGTTGAATTCCTTTAAGGTCCTTCAGGAGAAGGGTAAGGAGCTCCAAAAGCTCAATCACATTTGGTTCCCCGTTTTCAGAGGAACCGTCCAGCTAAAATTACATTTGTGAGAAGGCCTTCAAGACAAATACCATCTAAAGGGGAAAAAGGATACCAGGAAATAGATCCCCTCTAAGTCCACTCTCTCTATCCCAGCCTTTTGAGGCCAAGCTTGGTAGTCTGTGACTACCAGCCCTTAAATCCAGACACCCCCTCTCTCCATGTGTCTCTCCCTGTCCTACCTGGCTTGGAAACAGGTTCCCCAGGACTCTTGTGCGTCCTCTTATAAAACTGGAATATTTTATGGTGGGGGAAATGAGACCCACTTTCAAAGGCATTCCTCAACCCCCTCGGGACCAAGTGGCTTGCTTTCCCCCAGCTCTGCAGGACCTTCTCTCCCAATGCACAATTCAAGAGGTGCTTCCTCAATTAAAAGGATTCTACTCCAGGATGTTGCTGGTCCCCAGGAAAGAAGATCCATGGAGACCAATCTTGGATTTGTCCCATCCCAACACCTTCCTCCAGGTCCCCTCCTTTCAGATGCTCACACTTCCTACTCTGCTTCCCCTAATCCTTCCTTGGGCCTTCTTGGTGACCTTGGATAATAAAAGACGCCTACTTGCACATCCCAATCCACTCGCTTTTCAGGAAATTCCTCCATTTTTCCGTGGGTTCTGCACACTTTTAGTACTCTGCTTTGCCATTTGGTCTCGCTACGGTCCCAAGAGTGTTCACAAAGTGCCTAACCCCAGTCATTGCCTTTGCCAGAATGCGGGAGGGGGGGGTCCAACTCTTCCCCTATTTGGAAGATGATATGATCCAGGCACCGTCCACTCAATTGGTCCCACAATACCTAGACTTCACTATTTCCCTCTTGAGAGGTCTGGGGTTCACCGTAAACCTTCAGAAATCCTCCCTGATACCCTCACAGGATCATGTGTTCTTAGGATGCAGGATCTTAATAGGGCAAATGATGGCCTTTCTTCCTCCCAACAAGATTATGTCCCTCACTTCTTATTTCAAGGAGATACTCCCTCTCCAAGGCCTGTCAGCAAGTGAGTTTCTCAGGCTCCTGGGGATCACGGCCTTCACCATCTCCATGGTACCCCTTGCAAGGATACATATGAGGAAATCCCAGTGGTACTTAAAGACAGTCTGGAAGCAACACCTACACCCCATGGAGTTCATGGTTGCCCTGCTACCAAGCCTTTCCGGGGAACTAAGTTGGTGGATAGTCTAGATATCAGCCAATCCAGGTCTGGCTCTGCAAACCCTGGCACCAAATCAGGACCTATATACAGATGCTTCAGACACAGGTTGGGCAGCGATTTTAGGAGAGTGAGAAACCCTTAGACCCTGAACCAACAGAGGGAGCACTTCAATATCAAGGAGATGAGAGCCTTGATATTGGCCCTCTAAATCTTCAGGGATCGAATCCTGCCAGGAGTGCAGAGATGGTACACAGACAAATACCACTGTCCTGTGGTACATCAAGAAATGGGGGTGGGGGTTAAAGTCCTACCTCCTGTGCAGATTGGCTCTGCAGGTGTGGGAAATTGTCCTAGAGAGACAAGCAAACCTTCTAGCCACCTACATACATTCGGCAGAAAATGTGATGGCAGATTCTCTAAGTAGGATCATGACTCAATCCCACAAATGGATGCTAAACAGGGATGTGTTCCTGGACCTGGTCCATTGATGGGGTATTCCGCGGGTGGATCTTTTTGCCTCCCCCTTGAATAGACAACTCCCAACCTTCTGCTCCATTATACCTTCTCCCGAAGCATGGAGGGTGGATGTTCTTTTATTCCCTTGGAAGGGGATGTTTGCTTATGCATTCCCCCCTTCCCACTCATACAAAATGTTCTGCTGAAGATTCAGAGAGAATAACCACAAATCTTGTTGGTGACCCCGTATTGGCCAAGGCAGCATTGGTTCCTGCATTACATCATCTAGCCAAGGGCAATCACCACAAGTAGGCCCCACCAGATGGACCAGCTCACACAAGAGAAGGGAGCTGTCATACACCCCCATCTGTCCACCCAGAACCTTACATTGTGGGTGATAGTGCATTAATTCCCTTCAGACACCTTTACACAGAGGTCATGCTTCAAGTTCTGCAGGAGGCCAGAAAACCATTTACCAGAAAATCCTATCTATCCAAGTGGAAGAGGTTTTCTGTCTGGTGTCTAAAACAAAATATCCAACCACTAACGGTAGAACCTCCAGTGGTTTTGTCTTACCTGTCTGAACTGATTAAACGCTGGATTGTATAATTCTTCCATTAAGACACTCTTATCTGCCATGTTAGCATGTCTTCCTGTAACCCCCTTGTAGCTTCTAGACTAGAAGAGAAGCTTTTTCTGAAGGGGGTACTACACCTTGGATCTCCAAGGAAGCCCAATCCACCCCCTTGGGATCTAAATTTTGTTCTACAGAAGATAACCTTACCACCATTTCAGCCAGCCAGGGACTTTTCTCTCCAACACTGTACTTGGAAAACTGTCCTCATGGTGGCCATTACTTCTGCTAGAAGGGTTTCCGAACTGCAAGCCCTCATGGCCTATCACCCTTTTAAAGTTTTACACAATGACAGGATTTGCCTATGTACTAACCCATCCTACATGGCCAAAGTTGTTAATGAACTTTCCCTGAAACAGGCCATCAACCTTCCTACCTTCCTACCTTCTTTCCTTCACCTGAAACCCCTGCTGAAAGGATCCTCCACTCGGATGTATGTAGACAACTCGATACTATTTGGCCAAGACCAAATCCATCCATAAATCGGACAGTCTCTGTTTCCTACCAAGCAAGAGACCTGGGACATCTGTTTCCAAGCAAACCATTTCCTCATGGATCTCTAAAACTATCTCCTTTTGCTACACAGCCCATGGCAAAAGGCTTCCATTCCCAGTAAAGGCACATTTTACTAGGGCGGTGTCCTCCTCTGGTGCCTTCTTTAAGGGTTTGGATAGAGCTGCCATTTTAGAAGCAGCTACATGGTTACCTGTCCATACCTTCACTAAACACTATAAATTAGATGTCATTTCTAGGGCCAGAGCCATTCTTTATGGCTTTGTGGAGAATGGTTCTGTTCCTCCACCCAATTCTTAATAGCATGAGCTTTTGTACTCTCCCTCATGTTATGGATACAGCAGCATATGAATAGAAGGGCATAGTATAGTTGTGTCAAATGTTACTATAACTTTAGATGTCTTTCTCTTCTGTATACTGCTGTGTAGATGTTCGTTGTGTTTCACTGTTTTAGTCATCAAATTTGGGTTATCTGCCTGCAGGTAGCCCTCAGCTGTCCTGAATACCAGAGTCTTCGGATTTCTGTGTCGGATGCTGTCGCTTCTTCCATGACGTCAGGTCGTCAGGGGTATAAAACAAGCAGCTGATGCCATTACATCAGTCTTTCTTGCCGTGCGGTGCCCGAAGCAGAAGCAGTTCGAAAGTGCTTGTCGGCCGACTCCTGTAATTTTCGTTTTCGAGTTTCAGACCTGAAGTCTTCAAAAAGATAAGTTGGGTGTCCTTTTTTCTTGCTCTAACTGATGTCAGAAAAAATTAACAATTGTCTTGCCTGTGGCAGGCAAATACCTCATAGAGATTTTCATTCTAACTGTGTCACCTGTTTAGGCCCAGACCACGACGTCCCTCGCTGTCGGTTTTGTGCCTTGTTCAACGCCCGAACTATTCGTCAGGCTATTTTTGTAGCTAAATGCTTTTGTTCCTGATCTCTGTACTCTGAAATGGCTTCAATAAGCCATTGAATACCGATCTTCCGAAAAAACGTAAGGATAAAAACAGAGGCAGACCGCATAGGTCCAAAACAGCCGACGACACTTCTGATAAGCTAGTCACCAAGCCGCCAGTACTCATTGAGGCACTTTCGCAGCCCCTGATACCAGCTACTACAGTTTCGCAGGCCTCTACTGAGACCCATTCGGAGTCTTGTATGCCGCTTGATGCTTCTTCGACTATGGAACCTGCGGCTGCCTCTACCTTGGATGGGTCCGGAGCCGCTGTGCAGGTACCAGCTTCTGAGGGTGTATTTAGACCTACCAATTTTCATATCAAACCGACCACTTCGTTTCAACTAAGAATACCGAATTCCTCAGGCTTAAAGCTCACACTAAGCCTAGAAAGCAGACAACCAAAGCGCATTCTCAGGCCCATATACCTCAAAAACAAATGATTAGAATGGCTGAAGACCTTATTACCTTAATTAGGGGAAGCCAGCCTTCCTCCTCTGAGAGACCTAGAACTTATTTTCTTTCTGATTCTTCTGATCAGGAATCTGATGTCTCTGTTCCTTCTGATTACCAGGATTTACCCTTATCTACTTATGAGGATTCTGATGCAGAGGATTCCATTCCCTCTGCTTTCCCCCCAGAAGATTTTTCTTTTGGTGAAACCTTGCATACCTTTAGGGAGCATTTCTGCTGGGAAAGCCAGGACTATTCTCAGTCCAAAAAGAGACTTGGGGAATTTTTAAACCTGCCTCAACACAGGCCTCTAGCTATCCCTCCTGTTCTGGAGATTGTAGATGATGTTTTCTTGGAATCCAGCCTTACCCCAGACACTATGCCTCCAGCTCCCAGGAAACCTGACAGGTACTACAGAGTACCTGACTGTCACAAATTCTTTTTCAAGAATCCTACTGCGGATCCAGAGACCATTCCCCAAGGACCAAAAGGCTTTAAGGCTACTACTGCCAAAAATCCTACCCCTTCTGATAGGGATTGTAGAGCTTTAGACAGATGGGGTAAGAAGGTATATCCTTCTGCCACTTTGGCCATTACGGCTTTAAATTGCTAGTTTCATATGTTAAAGTATCAGCAGCATATTATGGGATTAATTAAACAGAAAATGATTTTGATTTCTGACTCTGCTGAACACAAAGATTTACAAGAGTTAATGCATTCTGCTGACCAAGTAGGTAAAGATACTTTGCAATGTGGTTTTGATGCTTTAGAAGCATTTTGCAGGGCTGCTGTCACTGGGTCTGTATTTAGAAGGCATGCTTGGCTTAAGGAACAAAACTTGCCAGATCATGTTAAAGCTAAATTACTGGATGCACCCTTACACCAAGAACGCCTTTTTGGCAACAAAGCAGAAGTCACCCTCAAAAAGATGTAGGAAAAAGCTAAATCTATGCAAACTGTTAAAGATTTCTTACAAGTACAGCCACCTAGATTCAGTAGGCATTGGCCTTCAAAGAACTGGTCCTTTCCAGTCCCTTCCAGGCCTTCTCAGTCCAAATCCAGGAGCAGCAGACCACCAAAACTTCAGTCTCAGGCTATGCACAGATCTAAGCAGTGAGGGGCCCCCACTTCCAAAGCAGGGAGTAGTAAGCCACCCCCCTATGGAAAAATGGCGCAATGACTTATCCTTAACTCTACCAAGCTCAACTACTTGCTCCCTTAGGTAACTCATTACCCAAGACAAATGGGTTTTAAACAGTTTCCCTAGGATACAGATTCCACTTCCACTCACTTCCAACCCCAAGTGGATGGCCAGAACTCCCCCCAAACCAGTGGGTGGAGGCCCAAAAACAAGTGCTCTCTCTCTCCTCAGTATCAGGGCTATTCAACCTGTCCCAGCAGAACAAAGGGGACAAAGTTTTTATTCAAGACTGTTACTGGTTCCCAGAAAAGAAAACTCCTGGCATCCTATCCTGGACCTTTCTATTCTCAACACCTTTCTGGTGGTTCCAAAATTCAAAATGCTAACTCTTCAGCAGCTGCTTCTTATGCTAGCCAAGGATGCCTGGCTGGCAACTCTAGACTTAAAAGAAGCTTACCTGCACATCCTAATAAGGGAATCCTGCAGAAAAGTCCTATGCTTCAGGGCAGGCTCCATACACTATCAGTTCTCTGCACTTCCCTTTGGCTTATCTACTGTGCCCAGAGTATTCACAAAGTGCCTAGCTCCTGCCTTTGCATTTTGCAGGCAGAGAAATATTCAGATTTACCCATACTTGGATGATTGCCTGATTCAGTGTGTCAGGACTTGCTATTATAGCACCTGGCATTTGTAAAGAGACTTCTAACTTCACTGGCGTACACCATCAACGAGACGAAATCATACCTATTACCCTGCCAACAGAATGTATTCCTGGGAGCAAGGTTGAACACAACTTCCCAGATGGCATTCCTCACTCCAGAGAAACAAGTTCATTTGACAACCTACTTCAAACTACTGGCTACAAAAACCCAGCTGTCTGCAAAGAAAGTCTTGCAAGCCCTGGGGTTCATGGCCTCTTGCATTCTGTTAATTCCATATGCAAGACTGCATATGAGGAAACTTCAATGGTATCTAAAGAATCTATGGTGTCGACATTCTCAGGACCTGGAAACAATGATTCCTATTATTCCTTGTCTAAGGGCAGAGTTCCTCTGATGGGCAGAGGCCTGCTACCACAACAAGGGAGTCCCTTTCACTCTAACCCCTGCCGCCCAAACCCTAACAGACGCATCAGACTATGCATGGGGGGCTCGCATGGCAGGGCAGTGCATTCAGGGCAAATGGAACCCACAACAGATGCACCTGCATTTCAATCAAAAAGAAATGTTAGCTATACAGAATGCTCTGACAGCCTTCAGAGACCTTATTCTTCCAGGACAACTATTGGTAAAGACAGACAACACCACAGTTATGTGGTATATAAACAAGCAGGGGGGGAACCCATTCCTACCCACTCTGCAGACTAGCCATGGCTCTGTGGAACACAGCCTTGAGCTACCAAGTGAACCTACAAGCTCAATTCCTGCCAGGCAAACTAAATTCACTGGCAGATGACTTATGCAGAAATCTCATGGACCCACACAAATGGAAACTGGAACCCAAAATATTCAAGCTCTTGAGGAACAAATGGGAGACACCAGAGGTAGACCTGTTTGCCTACCCTCAACTACCAATTGAACAAATTCTGCACCAGAAGCCCCCCCACAGTCAAGCTTGGAAAGTGGATGCCCTATCCTTTACCTGGGAAAGCCTCTCAGTTTATGCCTTTCCCCCTCTGCCTCTCCTCTCGAAGGTTCTGCTAAAGATCAAACAGGACAAGCCAAGGACAATACTGATTGCACCAGACTGGCCACACCAGCACGGGTACCACTTTTTGCACAGTCTGATGGTGCTACAACCTTGGCACCTGCCTCAGACCCTTCCCTGCTGTCCCAGCAGGCGGGCCAGATTCTGCACCCTCAGCTTCAAACCCTGAACCTTGCAGCCTGGCTAATTCTCTGACCTCACTTCCAACAACCCTCAGTAAGCAGGTGCTGGTTGTCATTGTTGAGGCAAGGAGGCCTAGTACTAGAAAATCCTATTCAGAAAAGTGGAAAAGATACTGTTCCTGGAGCCAGGCTCAGGGGATTGGCACAACAGTGCCCAGCTTACCTCATATTCTAGATTATTTAACAGAAATGCTCCACAAGGGCCTATCTTTCTCTTCAATTAAGATTCATACCTCTGCCATATCAGCACATTATAATACTGAGTCACCCCTCTTCTTTCATCCCCTGTTAAAACAATTCCTTAGAGGGGCCAAAAATGTAAGACTCCCCAGGAGTTCTCCCACTCCAGCCTGAGACCTTAACTTTGTATTGGAAAAACTCACTCTTCCCCCCTTTGAACCAGCTGCTACCGCAGAGTTGAAATTCTTTTCTTGGAAAACAGCTTTACTTCTAGCCATCATTTCAGCAAGAAAAGTGTCTGAACTGCATGTCCTCATGGCAATGGAACCTTTCATTATCTTCAATATGGTCAGGGTTTCCCTCATGATGACTAATCCATCCTTTATGCCCAAGGTGGTTTATAGTCTGGCTCTAAACCAGCTCATTCATTTGCCTACTTTTTCCCCTAATCCTCAGAATAAAGGGGAAAGGATACTGCATTCTCTGGATGTACACAGACAGCGTAGATTATATTTGGACAGAACTGAGCCTCTCAGAAAATCTCACCAGCTGCTAGTTAGCTTTGCTGCAAGGGCAGAGGGGAAGGCCATTTCAAAGCAAACCATTTCCAAATGGATAGCACACTGCATCCATTTCTGCTACAAACACTATGGAAAACTTACCCCACAGGGGATAAGAACACATTCCACCAGGGCTGCATCTACCTCTACTGCATTTCTCAGAGGAGTCCCTACCAGGGACATCTGGAAGCTGCAACCTGGAGCTCTGTACATACTTTCACCAAGCATTACCACCTGCCTATCTTTTCTAAATCCAGAGCTGGATTTGCCACAGCAGTCTTACACGGCCTTATTGCTAGCCCTAATGCTCTTTAACTACCTCCACCCTTCCTTCGCTTTGGGAATCAACCCAAATGTGATGACTGCAACAGTGAAACATGAAGAACATAGTACAGTTGTGTACACTTACCATAAATGTAGATGTTCGAGTGTATTCACTGTTGCAGTCCTGGTTACCCTCCCTCCAGCCCCCGACTTCTCTTGACTTTTACCTTTCTTTCTTGTTTGGCATATATTATATCATGTGTATTTGCTTTTTGCTGGGGGTGTTCCATACCATATAATTGCTTCCTGTTGTGAGGGCACCTGACATCTGGGGCAAGAAAAACTGATGTAATGGCGTCGGCTGCATGTTTTATGCACCTGACGACCTGACGTCATGGAAGAAGCGACAGCATCCGACACAGAAATCCGAAGAGTCTGGTATTCAGGCCTGCTGAGGGCTACCTGCAGGCAGATAACACAAATGTGATGACTGCAACAGTGAATACACTCTAACATCTACATTTATGGTAAGTGTACACAACTGTACTTTTCCCACCCTGCCTTTCCCCGACACTTACCTGACGCCTGAGTACCCACTCTGTAGTCACTGGTTCCAGTGGCATTCAGTTCTGAGATAGGTGCATGCTGATGTACGTTTTATACCTGACATCTGTTTATGGCCAACGTTCGCTGAGAGACGTGTGATGTCACATGTACCTTCGCAGTAACAACTATCTAATTGGCCGGACGTACAAGTCGACAAGAGGCAGACTCCCTCATTCCAAAGACCAAATTACCACCGTAACCGCTACAAACAAATGCAATCTGGGCGTCATGCTGCTCAACGCTAGAAGTCTAAATCTCAAAATGCACTCGCTCGAAGCACTCCTTAAAATGGAGAACATCGACATTTGTGCTGTAACAGAGACCTGGTTCAAGGGAGCAGAAAGCACCACTGTACTACCAGGCTATAACCCATTCCACACCTTTAGGCCCCAGAACTTGGACCAAAGCTCCAAAGGCGGTGGTGTTTCCATATTCATAAAGGATGCGCACACCTCCAGACTGGTAGCTCAACATAACGCATCAGAGATAGTTCAGGTGCAGCTAACATTGGGTAAGACAGCGATTCAGGTCGTAGCCTGCTATAGGTCCCCAACCTATGTCCCAAGACCTGCACTCCACATTCTTATGTACCCTGGAGAATGTTAGGGTCCAACCTAACACTGTCTTACCAGGCGACTTCAACTACCCCTCCATTAACTGGGTAAACTACTGATGTACCAATACACTTGCCCAACGTTTCCTGGAGTTCATTAATTCCAGTGCCCTGACTGAACCAGCTCATTCTTACCCCCACTAGAAGTAGCAACATCCTTGGCCTGGTCATTACTAATGTGTGTGACTGTTGCTCTACACCAATAGGCAGCTCCTCCCTTGTTAGATCCAACCACAAACTAATCACCTTAGAAATTCACCCCCCCCCCCCACACACACACACACACACACAAAGGTAACTACCATGAAAAACTTCTCCAAAGCTAACTTTGGGCTCCTAAAAACAGAGGTGGCTAACTGCACGGCACCCACGCAAATGGAGAATAGTTGCGTGACCGCAGAATCATACACCAGTGCACTGTACGAACACATACACAAATGCATGGATCTCACCATACCGAATAGAACCAAGACGCTCTCCTCCAAAAAAAAAAAAAGGAAGCCAATCTGGTGTTCCCCTACCATAAACGCTACAACAGAAGGAGGAAACTGATGCGGAATAAGGTGAAGTCCCAAGACTAGAAAAACTCTTATCAGCCTTAACAAAAAGTTGAGATCCCCTCATCAGAACCTCTTAAGATAGCTATAAAAACAGAATTGCAGCAGATAGTAAAGACAACCGCAAGTCCTTCTATAGTTATGTAAAGAATCTCCACAGCAATATCCAGATTTGCTCTCAGCTACTGCACAATGGTACCTCTTATACCGAGCCAACAGATATTGTCAGTATACTGGCCGACAGATTGAGTGCCAACTTTACCCCCCCCCCCCAAAAGGACCAATCACAATACCAGTAGATTGCCAGGCACCCAGTATTACTGCTGCACAGGTTAAAATAGCACTGTCCAAGGCCAAGAATACAGCTTCTGTGGGACCCGACAGTATCCCTGGTTGTGTTCTACATGAACTACTGAGTGAACTGGCACCTCACTTGTGTGCCCTGTTCAGTCACTGCTTCACCTCAGGCTTTGTCCCTACCGAATGGCTCACTGCTACAGTCATCCCTGTCCACAAAGGAGGAGCGACTACAGACACTGGGAACTGTCGCCCCATTAGCCTGATGAGTCTGATATATAAAGCTATGGAACGCATCATCATGGATCTAATAAACAAAGATATAGGGAATCTCCAAAGTCTGGATCCTACATAGTTTGGTTTTGTGAAGGGTAGATCATGCCTGATTAACTTGGTCGACTTCTTTGAGTCAGTCACCAGAGCTGTGGATGAAGGGTAAGGTGGTTCATACAGCCTACCTTGATCCGGCCAAGGCTTTTGATACCATTCCCCACTCAGGAGTCATAGAAAAACTCACTAAGCTTAGCATCAACCCATATATCACTAGGTGGGTTGCAAACTGGCTCACAGATAGAACTCATTGTGAAAGTAGCTGACTCTAAGTCAGACTGCCGACTAGTCATGAGCGAGTCCCACAGGGTTCGGTCCCGGATCCAGTCCTGTTTGGTATCTACTTCTCTGAAGTCCAGCCCAACACGAAGGGACTTTGGCTGACAAAGTTCGCAGACGATTGTAAATTGGGAGCTATTATTAACTCCCCCAAGTGATGTTGACATCCTACAGAATGGCCTCACTGAGACCAACGACTGGTGTCAGAACCATGGCCTTAAGCTCAATGCCAAAAAATGTCATCATCCCCTTTGGGAAAAACCCAGATGTTCATCGTGCATACAGCTGCAGTAATCACAGATGGGTTTTCTGCCATCAGGCGGGTCCCCGGTCGGCCGAATTCCAAAGTCTAGGTCCGGCCCGGTTGTTGTCGCTTTCTCCTGACGCCAGAGAGGCAGGGGTATATAAGACACAGCCGACGCCATGTTCTTCAGTCTTTTGCCTCAAGGTGCCCGGAAGCAGAAGCAGTTCGCAAGTGCCGGTCGGCCAGCTCCTGAATTTATGAAAAATTGGAAACCGAAGTCTTCATTAAAGCTAAGTACCCCGTTGGGGAAACTTTTCTTGCCTCAGACCGATGTCAGAAAAAGTTAACAATTGTATTTCTTGTGGGAAGCAAATACCGCATGAGGATTTCCATTCCCTCTGCATACCTTGTTTAGGCCCAGACCATGACGTCTCGGGCTGTCGCTTTTGCGCTACTTTCAATAAACGCACTATTAAGCCGGGCGGAGTTCGCCCAACACTTTTTTGGTAAAGCCTTTGATTATAAAATGTCGTCGGAGACTCCGACTACTGTTTTGTCCAAAAAACGCAAGGGCAAGGACCAACACGCGAGGTCCGCGGTCCCCACCGACACCACGCCAAAACCGGCTACACGTGGTCCGGTTCTCAGCGAGACGCCTATGCAGTCCCTGACTACCGACGACACTTCTTTGGCGGTGTCTTCTGTAACCGAGACCGCAGGTACCTCGGCCCTTACCCAGACTACAACCACCGAAGCCACTGTGAGTGTTGAGCCTCCTAATGTGGACAGGTCCACGTCCACCCATGGTGTCTTTAGACCCTCATCTTCCTTTCCCATTAAGGCCTTTACTAAATCCAAATCAGCCAGGCATCCCAAGAGGCCTGTTGCACAGGGCCCATCTCCAGGCCCCATGCCTAAAAAGAAGATGCTTAAAATGGCTGAGGATTTAATTACTCTTATCAGGGGTTCCCAGCCCCCTCCAGACAAGAGACCCAGAGTGGAGGAAGATTCTCCCTCTTCTGATCAGGGCTCCATTTTTTCAGAACATTCTGATGTAGAGGAACACTCTTACTCCCCTTATGAAGATTCGGATGCAGAGCAGTACATTCCTTCTGTATCTCCTCCTGAGGATTTTTCTTTTGGGGAAATCTTGCACACTTTGAGGGAACACTTCCATTGGGAAGGCCAAGACTTTTCTGATTCCAAGAAAAGACTTAGGGAATTTCTTTTGTTACCTCAACACAGACCTCTGGCGATACCTCCTGTCTTGGACATACTTGATGATGTTTATTCGGAGGCTTGCCTTAATCCGGATTCCCTCCCTCCTGCCCCAGTCAAGCCTGATAGGTACTACAGAGTTCCTAACTCTCACCAATTTCTCTACAAAAGCCATACTGCTGACCCTGAAACCATTTCTCAAGGCCCCAAGGGAATGAAGGCCTCTACTGCTAAGAATCCACTACCTTCTGAAAGAGAGTCTAGATCCTTAGAAAGGTGGGGTAAAAAGGTATATACCTCGGCCACCCTAGCCATGAGGGCCTTAAATTGTCAGTTTCATATGCTTAAATATCAGCAGTTCCTGTTATCACAATTAAGGAATAAAATGTCTCAACCTGAACAACCAGATTTGAAGGAGTTGCAGGATATGATACATAGTGCAGAACAAGTGGGTAAACACACCTTACAATGTGGCTATGATGCCCTAGAGGCCTCAAGTAGAGCTGCTGTTGCAGGATCAGTCATTCGTAGACATGCCTGGCTTAGGGAACAAAGCTTGCCTGATCACGTGAAAGCTAAACTTCTAGATGCTCCTTTACAAAAAGATGTGCTGTTTGGTACTAATGCTGAGGAGATATTATGGAAATTGGAAGAAAAAGCCAAATCTATGCAAACTGTCAAAGCTTTTCTACAGGTTCAACCACCACGTTTTAGCAGAAATTGGCCTTCAAAAAACTGGTACTTTCCAGCCACGGACAAGCCCCAAAGAGGTAGATACAGGCGCACAAGGGGCAGAGGACAATCACAAGGATCATATAGAGGCAGGCAATGGCAAACTCCAGCACCAAGAGGTGGCGAAGACAGTGCACAACAATACAGGAAACAAACCCAATGACTCCCTCCTTTCCATGCCAAGCAAGTCTCAGCTGGCAGCACCCTTGGGAGGAAAGCTGGCATTATTTACAAGAAATTGGCATATTGTCACAACAGACAAATGGATCCTGGATGTTATAAACAGAGGCTACAGATTTCATTAACACACTCTTCCAAAAATGAGAGGCATGCCAAACTTGCCACACAATCAAAGGGCAGAGACACAACTACAAATTTCAAAGCTCATAGACATGAGAGCTATTCAAGAAATACCTACTCACGAACAAGGTCAAGGTTTTTATTCCAGACTATTTCTGGTACCAAGAAAAGGAACCGACTGGAGACCCATTTTGGACTTATCCATCCTAAACACATTCTTACTCGTTCCAAAATTCAAGATGCTCACATTACAGCAGCTTCTTCTCATGCTGGGCAAGGAGTTTTGGCTGGTAACATTGGACCTCAAGGAGGCATACCTGCATGTCCCAATCAGACAAAGCTGCAGAAGATACCTCAGATTTCTTGCAGGTTCAATCCACTATCAATTCTCTGCATTGCCCTTTGGCTTATCTACTGCTTCAGAGTATTCACGAAATGCCTGGCATCAGTGATTGCCTACTGCAGACTTCAAGGGATACAAATTTACCCTTATTTGGACGACTGCCTGATCCAAGCGGACAGCAAGCACATACTTCTGGAACATCTGGCTTATGTAACACGGTTACTGCATTCTCTGGGATGCACAATCAACAAAGAGAAATCCAGGCTAACACCATCTCAGAAAATAACTTTCCTGGGTGCCAACTTGGACACAACACCCAGATGGCCTATCTTACGCCAGAAAAACAGAGGCAACTAACGCAGTACTTCAAAATACTAGCAAAATGTACCAGGCTTACTGCAAGGAAAATCCTCCAGGCTCTGGGCTTCATGGCATCTTGCATTCTTTTAATCCCATGTGCAAAGTTGCATATGAGGAAACTTCAGTGGTACCTAAAAAACCTATGGTCTCAACACAGCCACAGTTTGGAAACAATAATACCAATAATTCCATGTCTGCAAAAGGAATTTCTATGGTGGGCCCAAGCATGTCAAACAAACACAGGTCTCCCATTCTGCAAGCGTCAAGCAAATCAAGTCATCACAACAGACGCCTCAGATTACGCCTGGGGGGCGCACATGACAGACAGGTGCATTCAGGGCAAATGGTCCCTAAAGGAAAAGCACCTTCACATCAATCAAAAAGAAATGCTAGCAGTAATAAATGCAATTACAGCTTTCAAGGACCTCCTGCATCCAGGGCAATTACTGATAAGAACAGACAACACCACAGTAATGTGGTACATAAACAAACAAGGAGAAACACATTCATACCCCCTGTGCAGACTAGCCATGACACTTTGGAACTTGGCTCTGGAAGGGCAAATCGAACTTCAAGCACAGTACTTGCCAGGTTTGGAAAACACGCTGGCAGACAATCTAAGCAGAAATATGACAGATCCACACAAATGGAAGTTGCATCCTCAAGTGTTTACAAAGATAATCCAAGCGTGGGGGAGGCCAGACATAGATCTCTTTGCCTCCCACAGGAATCATCAATTGGAAAAGTTTTGTTCAAGGACCTTTCATCCAAATGCCTGGAGAGTGGACGCCCTTTCATTCAGTTGGACAGCATGGACAGTTTACGCTTTCCCACCTCTGCCTCTTCTGCCCAAGGTGCTCTTGAAAGCAAGAGCAGACAGACCGAAGATGATACTGATTGCTCCAGACTGGCCAAGGTAACACTGGTACCCACTCCTGAGGAGCCTAACACATACTCCTCCCTGGTCCCTACCTCTAATGCCTCTTCTGCTGACTCAGCACAGCTACAAAACTCTTCACAGTCAGCTGAAAACACTCAATCTCGCTGCATGGAAAATTCCTTAACACCACAACAGACCCTACTCCCCAAAGAGGTGCAGGATGTCATTTTGGAGGCCAGAAGGCAATCTACTAGAAAGGCTTACTCCGCAAAATGGTAACGGTTCTGCTCTTGGAATGAGAAAAAAGGCCAGGACCCTAGAAAATTGAATTTGCCTCCGGTATTACAGTATCTAGCTGAGCTGCTGAACAGTGGACTTTAATTTTCCTCCATAAAAATCCATGCCTCAGCCATTTCTGCAGAATTCAACACGGATCCACCCTTATTTTCTCACCCACTCTTAAGACAGTTCCTCAGAGGGGCTAAGAATGTAAGACCACCAAGGAAACAACCAATACCAGCCTGGGATCTTAATTACATTCTAGAAAAATTAACATTGCCTCCCTTTGAACCAGCTGCCTCAACAGATTTGCAATATTTGTCCTGGAAAACAGCTTTCCTTCTGGCCATTACCTCAGCTCGTGAGGGTTTTGAACTACAAGCCCTCATGGCTGTGCAGCCCTTTCTCATCTTCCAACAGGACAGAGTTTCTCTTCGAACCAACCCGGCATTTATGCCTAAAGTGGTATCCAGGGTAGCCTTAAATCGCCATACACTTACCTACCTTTTACCCCAATCCTCAAAACAAAGGGGAAAGGCTGCTACACTCCTTAGACATCCATAGGCAGCTACGTTATTATTTGGACAGAACAAAGCCCTTCAGGAAATCAGAACAACTTTGTGTCCTATGCTGTAGGGGCTCAAGGAAGCCAGTTACCAAACAGACAATTTCAAAATGGATAGGCCACTGCATACGGTTTTGTTATTCCTATCATGGAAAATCTGTCCCTACAGGCATCAGATCCCACTCCACCAGGGCCACAGCTACCTCTACAGCCTTCCTCAGAGGAGTTCCTACCAAAGATATTTTGGAGGCAGCCACTTGGAGTTCTGTGCATACCTTCACAAAACACTACCACCTGCCTTTATATTCCAAAACTAGAGCAGGCTTTGCCACTGCTGTGTTGCAGGGCATTCTGGCTCATCCCAGTTCCACCTAGTGCCTACCACCCTGTAGCTTTGGGATTCTACCCATCTGTGATTACTGCAGCTGTATGCATGATGAACATAGTACAGTTTTGTACCTACCATAAATGTAGATGTTCGAGTGCTAATACAGCTGCAGTACAGTTTTCCCTCCCTCCTTCCCCACTTGGTAAAGGCCTAGGGCCTAACCCCTTTTCATACAACCTGATTGGGTTATCCTTCTATGGTATATTTGCTTGCAACTACTGATTTTGGATTATATTGCATTGCATGTATATAAATATAATTTATGTATTGCCTTCCTTCTGGGGGCACCTGACATCTGGGGCAAGAAAGACTGAAGAACATGGCATCGGCTGTGTCTTATATACCCCTGCCTCTCTGGCGTCAGGAGAGAAAGCGACAACAACCGACGCCGGACCTAGACTTTGGAATTCGGCCGACCGGGGACCCGCCTGACGGCAGAAAACCCATCTGTGGTTACTGCAGCTGTATTAGCACTCGAACATCTACATTTTGTGTAGGTACAAAACTGTACTTTCCCATGAATTACCACATTGATGGTAATCCACTGAACACAGAAGGCGTTATAAGAGATCTGGGAATACAGGTTGACAGCAGTCTCTTTTGATCATCACATTGCCAGTGCTGTCAGGAAAGTCCTATGTGGCACATCTCATTACTTAGGGTTTTGCATCCAGGATGAAAGAGGTCATTGTCTCCCTCTACTCTTCCCTCATTAGGCTAGTCATCGAGTACAATGCCCCATTTGGCGTGTACCTCACTAGACACCTGCAGCACCTGGAGAGGCCGCAGAAGTACCTCACAAAGAGGATCCTAGGCCTTAAACACTTGTCCTATATAGCCAGACTAAAAAAAAACTCCAACTATTCTCTGTCTCATATTGCTTACTTAGAGGCGATCTCTGCTTGACTTACAAAGCCATGTTTAACCCAGCTCTGTTAGAAATGGTACATCTAAAGAAATCCCAATCCCTCCACATCACACCCTCCAGAGACCTCAACCTCATTACCACAATTAACAGAACATGCTGGAGGGACAGGTTCGTAACCCAGAGACTGCCCATGCTATGGAACAGACTTCCCATACATGTCCAGCAGAGCACCTCGCTAACCCTCTTCAAGAGAAATCTTGATGAATGGATGGGAAACAGAAAATTCACCCCGGGGATAACTCCAGTGGCTCTACTCGATAGAGGCACTGGAAACTAAGGTTGGGTAGCACTATGCCAGGGTAATCCTATGGCTAGGCTTGGAAAAGGCCCCAGGGCTATTAGCCTAGTACAAACCTATGAATCTATGTTATGGATACAGCAGCATATAGAAGAGATGTTTTATATAGGTGAAAGTAAGAGGGCCTTTAAGACCAGGATGCAGGAACATGTCAGGGATATTAAAAATGAAAAGTTTGAAAGTCTACTTGCAATGCACTTTAAAAATATCATAGGAGTAACCCACGGGATTGTTAGGTACAAGTGTTTTAAATTGCTTAATTGTTTGATCAATTCATTTTATTATATAAATATGTGCTGCATTTTTGTTTGCATTTTCCTTGGAAGGCTGTTGCCAAGGCGTTAGAGGTTGGAATAAATTCTGAAGTGGTGAATCCTGTTTTTTTGGGTCGTTTATCACTTCCTCATTCATACCTGCATTCACTCACACATCGCTCTCACTCTCCCGATCTCACATACACATACACAGCCACTTCTTCATTCATTCCTGCTCACACACACCGCTTTCACTCTCCCGATCTCTGTCACACAAACACGCACACTCTTTTGCTTTCATGCATGGATTCACTCACACACGCAGACACGCACGCACACACACACGCAGACACACGCGTGCGCGCACACACACACACACACACACACACACAGGCATTCACTTACCTGACCGGTTCCAAGTGCTCCATGGCCCGTGGTTGGAGACCACTGCTGTACTCAATGCCAGTTCTGCTAAAAAGCTACAGTGTAGGTCTAGACTTAGTTTGCCGCGAACTAATAAGCTTAGCTGCAAAATAAACCGCGGTGCACACTTTGGGAACCCTTGGTCTATACAATTACTACTTTTTGCAAAATTTACTAATAAAGGCGTATACATGCTTCACCTTCTTGACGTGCATACACTTTTATCTTTACAGGACAAAACAGTTCAGGAAGTCTGACCAGCTGTTTGTATCCTTTGCCTCTAACCGCTTTTGTCAGGTAGTTTCTAAGGTTACTGTGGCTAAATAGTTTGCTGATTGCATCTCGATATGTTCCCAAAAATGATTAGAATTGCCTCAACCCCCTAGAGCTCACTCCATTAGATCTATGGCTGCTTCACCTTCCTTTTTGTCGAGAAAGTCCATTGACTATATTTGCACTGCAGCCACTTGTTCAAAGACTCGCAATATGTTACAGATTGAACATAGTTTCCAGAAGCATAGCTTCCTTGGATTCGAAAGTGCTCCAGCATGTCCTTCCGTAATAGCCTCCTGCTGCGAGGTACTTCGCTTGGGACTCATCCTTTTCATTATTCCTCATGAATGGGTCAAACATCAAATTTAGAAGGTATGTACTTTCCGTAACTTGGAGTTGGTGTTGTCCATTTTCATTCTTCCTCTCCTTCCGTCCAGCCATCCCCTGGCCCTGTCACTCCTTGAAGGATCTTTGGATGGTGCTGGAACTTTCAAGTTTCTGGTTTGAGCCTCAGTCCTTTTTTCTTATACCTGTTTCTAAAACACAGTGGGGAGTAAGGCATCAAACTCGATCTGAGGAGTTGGGGATAGAATAAAGCATTATGGGTAGAGGGAGGCACTTGAGTCATGGATCTGAGTCTTGTATATGTGGCCGAGTCAGATTCTAGACGAGTTTGCAAGGAAGAATGAAAATGGACAACACAGATGCCAAGTTATGGTAAGCAAGTACCTTCTAATTTTATTTATTTATGCTTGAATGCATGTATTTATATCTTGTTAATAATCAGGTAAATGAGCTGGTTATCTGACTCTCTTCAGCTATGTTCAAGGCTCAGAGAACAGAGAAATATAGCTGTGTGAGTAAAGTTACTGTAACAGCAGATACACAAGTGTTCATTGCTGCAGCAGTTTTGGCTGTATGGGTTATACCCTGTCAAGGATGTAATAGGCCAGCTTTCAAAGCTTCCGAACACCTTCCACGTGTCCAGTCAGTCAGCTCAAGGTATGTACGTGTCTTTCGGCTTTTCCCGGTTAGGGGTTGCCACAGCGGAACTCCGGCCCACTAATGATTGTCAGTTGATTTTTACGTGCCGAGTTGCCAGCCCTGACGCACAACCTTCAGCTGGTTGCACGCCCATTCACGCATGTCCCCACGCAGAAGACGCTCTAGCTGAGAATCGAACCGGACAGCGTCTTACTGTGAGGTGAAACGCTACCGCAGCACCACCACCGCGGAGTTCAGTCAGCTCAAGGTGAACTGACTAAAAAGGCAGGTTTGGGTACCAAGCTCTTCAGATCTTTCATGCCAACAGTAAGAACAGCAAAAACTATGTATCCACACCCTGGCATAAACAACACACCAGAAGACAAGGCGGGTGGAGCAGCTACTGTAGCTGCTGTAATTCAAACATCTACTGTTATGGTACGTTTACTCACGCAGCTATATTATATTCATCATATTGATCACTGCTGTAGTTGCCTTAGCTGTATGACTAGATTGCCCTAGCTTATGCAGGTGGATGAAGAAGGTAGCCCCATTCTTATGTGAGTAAAGCATGATCTAGACCTAGAGAAGGAATCCAGCTTGTAGGACTTTGCAAAAGTATGTACAGAGGACCAAGTTGCTGCTTCTAGAATCCAGCCCTTTCCAAAAAAGCCATAGATGAAGCCAAGGCTTTGGTAGAGTTGGCCTTGACACTGCCTGGAATAGTTTTGTTGTGGTGAGTATAACATAAGGTAATAGCTTTAGACAGCTATTTGTCCCCTCTTCCCTTCACAAGAAATGAACAATTGATCTGAAAATGTGAATGATTTAGCTCCATCGAGATAGTACCCAAGTTGTCTGTCGACATCCAAAGTATGGAGTATCCTTTCACCCTCATTTTTAGGTTCATGAAAGAAAACGGGGAGATGGATAGTTTAGTTTAAAGTAAACTCTGATACCTCTCAGGCAGAAAAGGTAGATTAGTTCTGAAAGAAACTGTGTCTCTGGAGAAAATGAGATCAGGCTGACTCATCATAAGAGCTTTCAAATTTGGAACCTTTCTTGCAGAGGTCTGAGCAGTAGGTAAGACTGTTTTCCATGTTAAGAATCTTAATTCATCCAGGTTAACTAGTTCATATTGAGCAAGTGTTAGCTTCTGTAACAAAATTAAGATCCTGAGGGAGATGCCATCGGTTTTGTTGGAAGCCTCTTCTGCAAAACCCTTTTAATAACATTTTGACATTAGAATGCAGTGAAAGAGAAGGATCCATTGGCAGACATGCTGAAATGGCTGATAAATGAACCTTGAAGAAGGAGTAAGAAAGACCATAGGATAGTAACTTGCGCAATTATTGTAAAACCAGAGAACAACTAGCCCTGAATGGCTGCTGGTTATGTTGTTGGCACCAACTAGAAAACCATTTCCATTTGCTAATATATGATTTTTCTAGCAGCAGGCTTTCTTGCCTCCATTAGTGCATGCTGCATGTCCTCTTTAAATAGGTGCATCAAGGGAATTAAGATCTTATCATCTAGGCTGTCCTTTGAAGTTGAATGGGATCTGGATGTGTTAAACACCAGTTCTTGTCGCAGTGTATCCAATCTATGAGGAAGCTTGTGGTAATTGCCCATGGCCATTTCTAAAAGAAGGGAGAACCACTGTTGGCTGAGCTAGAAGGAAGTCACCACAGTGATCTGAAAATTCAGAAAGAAGTCTCTGAGAAGTACCCTGGATGTTAGTGGAAAGGGTGGAAAAGCATACCTGGAATACTCCTGTCCAAGTAAAAGAAAAGGCATCCGTATGACAGGCTGTCTTGCATGGAGTAGTGTAGCAAAATCTTGCCAGCTCATTGCTCAAAGGGGAGGCAAACCGGTTTATTTCAGAAACTCCCCACAGCTGGATCAAATTGTGGAAGACCCTCAATTTAGTTTCCATTCGTGTGGTTCTGTCTTTGTCCTGCTCAGCTTGTCGGCTGCACAGTTTTTCTCTGATGGAAGTTAAGATGTGCTGTGCTGTGAAGCTGTATCCCAAGCTAACATGTCTAGTCTGCAAAGGGGGTACGATCTGGTCCCCCCTTATGTTGATGTACCACATTACTGTGGTATTGTCTCTAACAACTTAGAGGTTCCAAGGACCAAAGGTGATTTAGAGAGTTAATTGTTTTGATCACGGCAAACATCTCTTATGTTTATGTGCTTGCATCTGTCCTTGGTGTCCCACACGCCTCTCCAGAAATTGTTTCCCAAGCAAAGTCTGTGATGTCTGTGGTGACTGACTGCTTTGGAACAGGGAGGGTGAATGGAAGACCTGTATTTATGGATATTTGCTGTCTCCGCCAAATGATGTCTCTTCTGGCAAATCCCAGCATTGGGATTTGAAAAGGCAAAGGATGATGGTGTCTGGGCCAAAGAAACTTCAGATGTAATGTGATCCTATCTCGCCTACATTCTCTACAGATGGGTTGGAGTCGATCCTCGGCTCCGACTCGGCCGCTATACAATAGAACGCAGTCTCTTATTGGCTGAGTTACCTCATATCCCAGGATGCACCACTACCACTTCCCCAGGTCTCGTTTGCCGCTTTTCAGCATAGACGTGGTCTCGGACTTGGCTGAGCTAAGTATCTTTAGTCAGAAATTTTTTCTGTCTGAATTTTGGTAAAACTTACCCAAAAGCTGTTTTAACAGCTATTGTTTTTGTGTGATTGGTTTTGGTATATTTTGTGGTAAATTGTGTTTTGTTTGTTAGTTAACGGTCCCGTTTAAGTTAGAGGGCCTAGCCCTACCCTAGGCGTTTAAGTTAGAGTCTAGGTTGTCTGTACTAACTTGTTTTTCTTGTAGTCGGTGTTTAGTGTTTTTATAACCATGTCTAAAGAGCATAGACAATCCGGTTTTAAAAATGTGTTAAATGTAGTTCTAAAATGTCTATAACAGATGACCATTCCTTATGTGTTTATTGTTTAGGTCCCAAGCATCTTCAGGAGTCCTGTAGCGTTTGCCACGCTTTTCTCTCGCGTCCTCCAAGAGAGGAAAAATAAGTTGATCTTAAAAGGGCTTATTACCCCTTCCTTTGAGGAAGCCCTATCTTCTCTTCTTCTTAGCCTTCGAGGAAGAAGAAAACTTTCGGCTCCGACCAGCCCGCCGGATCCGCAGCAAAGTCTCGTCCAGGCTTCTCCGTCGGCTCCACAGACTTGGAGCCGGTGAACGGTCTGCCTCGATGTCTCCAGCCCTCGACTCCTCTGGTTTCGAGTCGAGGCTCGGGCGTTAGAGGCGTACCACCTTCATCGGCTCCACTGCCTTCGGAACCGATGGGGTTGCCCGCTCAGACTCTTCCCTTCCGTGCCAAGTCCTCATCGGCTCCGAGGGAAATTGCAGTAGTAGTGGAGTCTCCCTCGGCCGATACTTCTAGAACCATTACGGGCCGGGTCCCCCAGTCTTCGGAGCCGGGCGGAGAAGTCGACTCGGACCGGTCGGTCTCTTCTCGGTCTTGAGGATGTCCGATTCGGACTTAGACAGGGTGCTTCAAAACTTTTCCAGTCTCCAGTCTTATAAAGTTGATCTCGGCTCCAGCCCAGTTGGCTTTGGAGCCGATCTCACATCCTGCTACATCGATTCCTCCTCCAACAGCCTCGGCGCCGTTGGAGTCGGTGTTGGTGGAACCGGTGGAAGTTATCGGGTCGGTTCCGACTCTAACTTCAACCCCGTCCCTCGGGTCGGGGTTCGGTACGCGGACCTCCTCTGTCGGCCCCGGGGGGGACGCTTCGGGCCCGATCCTTTCGGTTCCGAGCCTCCCTCTCGGTGCGTCGGCTGCGGGGGTTCCAACTGCCGTTGTGGTCTCGGGGGCTGAACCATCCCAGGACTCTGGGGGTCCAGCCTTCGATGCCATGAGAAGTGCCTTGGCCAAATCCTCTGTGGCCACTTCGACCATTTCACCACCACCTTCCCTGGGCATGGAGACTGGCGCTTTTGCAATCCCCCTGTCTCACGACAGCGGAGCCCCTGGGCCTGAGGTTACCCCCATTGGGGGTTCCCTTCTTCCTGGAGGTCCCTCCGACACGCTTTCGGAGGAACCTCCCAGGAAGAAACAGTGTAAGAGGAAACACATCGACTCCCCTGATGAGAGTCTCACCTCAGATACCGACCTCGATGATGCGGAGGGGTCCCCAAAGTCGTCCTCGGAAGATGTCTCCTTTGCGGACATCTTAGAGATCCTCAAGCAACGAGGCGACTGGCAGTCCAAACCCCCTTCTGCTGAGGAGTCGGTTTTCCTCAAGGCCTTCGGGGCTCAGCCCTCCGCCTCCTGGGTGTCTCTGCCCTTCGATGAGCTTCTGGATTTGATCTCTCGAAGGGCGTGGGAACACCCGGATTCTGTGGAACCGGTGCCAGCTCGCCCCAATAAGTTCCTCTCGGCTCCCCCGGACAAGGACTTTTTATCGAAAGGCGTGGCTGTAGATGCTATGGTGGTGGCATCTGCCACCCAACAAGATGTGGCAGAGGCTTCGACGTCCGTCCATCCTCCTAATACAGAGTCTAGGAGCATGGATCGGTATGGCAAACGTACCCTTTCTTCAGCGGCCTTTACATTAAGGTCTCTGAATTACCTGACACATTTCACCAGACTACAGAGGGATCTAATCAAGGAGCTGGATACCCCTCTCTGGTAACTTACCTGAGCAGTTGACCCAGACGGTTAACTCCCAGTTGGCTACCCTGTCTTCATTATCCAACTCATCCATGAGGCTCATTTCTTATGCGGCGAAGGAGCAAGTAGAGCGGCTGGAACAGGTGTTGCTCTATGGAGACAAGCCTGGCTACGCCTGTGTCACTTTATGGAGGCCTTTAAGTCTTCCTTTGCCGACGCCTTTGATGGGTCCTCACTGTTTGGACCCAAGGTAAAGGACACATTGACTACGCTGCTGCGAACAGGAGGGTAAGACTTTAACTGCCGTGGGAGCCCGGTTTTCCATTCCCCTTCAGACCTTATCCCAAGGCTCAAGAGGAGGGAAAATGTGGTTCGTAAGTCTCAAAAGCCTTACTCGTCGCAGCAGAGCGATTCTCTAGAGGCAGAGGAGGGGAAATTTTTCAGAGACGCCCGTCCCAGAGGTGGTGTGGTGGAGGCCCCGCAACACTGGAGACCGCGGGTCCTTTCGTGGCTCCTCCTCCTTCCAGCATCCCTGAAGGAGTACCCGACTGTGCAGCTCCGGAGCCAGTCGGGGGTCGCTTTTCGAAACACCTAAAGGCCTGGGAAAATATTACTCGGGACCAATGGGTGCTTCGAATCATCGCCGGAGGTTACACCATCCCTTTGTTCAACCCTCCACCAGTCCAAAGAATCCCGGACCCGCCACCCAGTCAACGGGATCATGCAGCCAACGAAATATCAAAGCTGCTTCAAAAAGGGGTCATCCAACCTGTCCCTGCAGACCAGGCCGGATCAGGGACTTACTCAAGATTCTTTTTGGTGCCAAAAACGATCAGGGACTTGGGACCCATTTTGGATCTCAGCAAACTCAACCGATTTGTAAAAAAGTCCAAATTCGATGGTCACTTTGCAATCCATTCTCCGCTTTTGGAGAAAGGTGTTTGGATGTGCTCCGTAGATCTCAAAGAGGCCGACTATCAGATTCTGGTAGATCAGGCGGCAAGCAGACACTTACGCTTCAGCCTAGGGAGACAGTCATTTCCAGTTCGAGCACTGCCCTTTGGTCTCACCACAGCCCCCAGGGTGTTCACCAAATGTTTGGCGGTGGTGACTGCTCACTTGAGAAGTCTAGGATTCCAGGTGTTTCCATACCTAGACGACTGGCTCCTAACTGCCACCTCCAGGCATCTACTCTTGGAAAACCTAGCAGCCACAATCACACTAGGCAACTCCTTAGGAATCACCTTCAGTTGGTCAAAATCTGTATTGCACTACCATCTCAGCGTATTCTGTTTATTGGTGCAGAAATAGACTCAAGGCAGATGCGAGTCTATCTCCCTCATGGAAAGAATAGCGACGCGGCGCTCAGCTTCAGGTTCAGGCTCTGCTCCTCAAATGTCGTGGCTCCCAGCAAGAATGGTCCTACAGCTGTTGGGCTCCATGGCAGCCACCATTCTTCTGGTCCCTTGGACAAGGTTGCACATGAGGATGATAACTTCAGTGGCTCCTATCAGTCCAGTGGTCTTATCAAGACCTTCCCCTCAGTCACCACCATACCTCGATCACAGACATCGCAACAGGATCTTCGCTGGTTGATGGCTTCTATCCTCCAACCTGGAATCTAGAGGGCTTAACCCGTTTCGCCCCACTTCTGCCCCTCTGCCACGTTGACTACGGGGACGTTTCTCCCAGACAGGGTGGGGGACATTATCTGGACAGGTCGGTCCAAAGGCACGTGGCATTCGACGAGTCTTCTCCATATCAATATCCTGGAGATGAGGGCGGTGCTTTTAGCATTGGTAAGCACTGCACAATCACCTCCCCCTGTGGGTACGATGACATTGCCATTCAAATCCGGCCACAACATGTCGGGTAGTCTGGTACTTAAACAAGCAAGGAGGAACCAGGTCCTACCCCTTTGCAGAGAAGCCATGAAAGTATGGGATTGGTGCGACAGCAACCAAGCGCTTCCTAGTGTAGCAACGCGACATTCCTCGGGAAATCCAACGTGATAGCCCGACAGACTGAGCAGAACTATTCTCTCCTCACGAAAGGGTCCTGAACAACAGAGTGGTAACGCAGATTTTCACAAGATGGCGCAGTCCCTTGTTATGGGCGATCTCTTCGGGCAAGCCCCCTCAACAGCGAAATGCCAACACTTCTTTCACTCTGACCCCAGTTCCAGGGGAGATCCTCTAAGGACAGCTCTAGTCCACGCTTGGCCCTCCGGTCTGCTATATGCCTTTCCACCGGGTTCCCCTTCTCCCAAGGTGATTCAGGAAGGCGATTAATGGAGAAGCAAATGATATTAATACGCATTTCCCATACTGGCCTCGACAAGTCTGGTTCCCCTTTCTTCACAGATATGCATTGAGGGTCCTTGGTTCCTGGATCAAGTTCGACCTTTTGACTCATCAGTCAGACAGCTCCATCAGTCCCTCCATTCATTGAAGTTGGCAGCCTGGCTACTCCTCTTCCAACCATAGTTAGGGCCATTCTTTGCTGCCCCCTGAAGTCATGCACATCTTGTGTTCGGCCACAAGACTTCTAATAAAAAAGATATATAGCAATAAATGGAAGAGGTTTGCTATTTGGGTCCAACTCCGAGGATTAGACCCGATGACAGCCTCGGTATAAGAAGTACTGAAGTTTTAGCTTCCCTATTCAACCAAGGTTGCTTAGTGTCTACCATCAAAGTACAATTGGCGGCTATTTCCAATTTTCATGAAAGTGTGGAACCTCCTTTAATGAGCAACAAGTTGTGCAAAGCCTTTCGATTAAAGGAGCTTGGCTTCTACGACCCCTATATCTCAACCCCAAGCACCTCCGTGGTGGACCTTTAACGTGGTATTAGGTGCATTAACCTTTATCCCCTTTGAGCCGGCAGCAACCTGTGATCTTAAAATTCCTTTCTTGGAAGACTGCCTCTAGTTGCTATTACTTCCAATGAGCCAGACGAAGTTTCAGAACTTCAAGCCCTATGTGTTAAACCACCATACTTGGTATTTTCACAAGGATAGGAGTATCTCTTAGACCAAACCCATCTTTTATACCAAAGGTTTGTTCTAACTTTTGTCTACAACAATCACTAGAGCTACCGGTCTTCTTCCCAAGTATCTCGAATAGAGGCTGAATATACTTTTCACTGCTTGGATGTGCTAATAGACAATTGCGTTCATATC